>NC_056630.2:58373765-58653765 GCF_002870075.4 Lactuca sativa
GTATTTCGTAATCATAAATCTATGAATTGCACCAAAACTCATAAGTAAAAATTGAAGAAAATACAAAAACCAATAAGTAAGTGCAAAAAAAATTACAAGTTTTAGACATGAGGGCTCATACAAAATTTAATGCTTAGGTTGAATTGGAACTTAAGCATTGGAATCCAAGATTTAATTCTAACAGAATTGGAATTCGTGATTCCATTCTAGCAGAATTACCCTCATCATATTAGATACTAAGGCAAGTTTGCTACTACTACTAATTGAAGATTATTCCTTTGGTGCTTGATATTTATGAGGGAGATAAGAGATAAAATTTTCACCATGTCTTTTTCAAATATCAAATTCTACAAGATAGAATACAAACATGATAAAGTAATTGTTTTATATGTTATCTGAAACTATTCAAAAATTCGATGTGTCTAAATTCGGATGACTTCACCATCTGATTTTTTGATGTATTGGTAAGATTCAAGTTGAGCAAGTGAATCATTGACTGACGACTTCACCATCTTTATATGATGGATCTCAAAAAATCAAGAATATAGTATCAAATGGGTAAATAAAATTATGGAAAATCAAACACTTACATATAGTGTTAGAACAACTTCCATGACAAAGCCCCTGAATGCAACTCCAATGGGTTCGCCGGTGGTTGAACAAATCGCAATGAAGGAAGATCTAATCTCCGGCAGGCTTCCCTTGGTTCAATATCTCCGTCTCCGTCAGCCACCAATCGTGGAAAAGAAAGGAACGGAGGCAGCAATGCTACTGTCAAGTGGCCGCGAAGGGTACTCCTTCTTCTATCTGACAAAAATCACGCAGGGAGGGAAAGACTTCGGTCCTTTATTGATCGGAGAAGAAAGAAACACAAAAACAGTCAGAAAGTGGCCGATGACTCTTAATCGATCGCAAGGAAGGGCTACAATCGGCAGTGGGAAGTCGTTGATTTTCTTCTCTTTTGTGGTGATGTTCCAGGCAGGAAACGAAGGTGAAAGGTAGACATTAGGAGCGGTCCCTAGGGGGTGTCTCTTAGCGGCTTAAGCAAAGGTAACAACCTCCTCATTTTGATTTCATCCTCCTGGTAGGTGAAAAAGAAGAAGCGTAGGAAATATAAGAGAGGATATAAGAGAGAGAGAGAGAGAGAGAGAGAGAGAGAGAGAAACCAGGTCAAATATATTTACTTTATTTACTTAATTACAGGATTTCAATTAAATGATTTCCTTAATTAAAAGTACAAAAGGTTCAAAATACCCTTTAATGATTTATTTAATTATTTATTATTTTCTGAATTCTCATTGGTGCATTTAGGCACACAATAGTTGCTAGAAACATTTGAACCTAACTCTCTCTCTCTCTCTCTCTATATATATATATATATATATATATATATATATATATATATATATATATATATATATATATATATATTCAAGATCTTTATTTTTTTTAATCTCAACGGAACCTACCCACCTCTCTCTCTCTCTCTCTCTCTCTATATATATATATATATATATATATATATATATATATATATATATATATATATATATTCAAGATCTTTATTTTTTTAATCTCAACGGAACCTACCCACCTCTCTCTCTCTCTCTATATATATATATATATATATATATATATATATATATATATATATATATATATATATAGAGAGAGAGAGAGAGAGAGAGGTGGGTAGGTTCCGTTAAGATTAAAAAAAATAAAGATCTTGAGATTCAACCTCAACCACATATTGCATATATGCCGCTCAAGATAGGTTTTCTGCAAATAATCCTATGTGTGCTTGCAACCCTAGAGTTAGATCTATGTTTTCACTATTTGTCATACAACATTATGAACACAAAAAGAAACCTGGCATGCTCAAACTATTTTCGATATCCACATAGTCTAGAATACATACCTTTTGTTGTTATATAGTAATAACAACTAGTTCCTTGGATCTCCTTCACTTTTGAAAGCAAGTACCACAAGCATAGTACCTCTAATGGCTCACAAACACACTTGGGTGAGAGGATTGATATGAGAGAGAGGAGGAAGGGTACTAAGCTCCAAAATTCGGTTATGGAAGGGTTTTCCCAAGGGTTGGTTGAATTCCTAAGCCTAGGGGGCTATTTATACTTGAGGCTAGCTAGAGTTTCAAGGGGGAAACCCTAACCCCTTAGCTTAGGGCCTAAGCAAGTCCATGGACTCCTTTGCTTAAGTCATTGGATGAAAACTCCTAGACCCTTCTAGGATTTTCGTTCAAGCCTTAATAAAGGTGATTCATTGGCCTAAAGTCTCAACAGTCAAATAATTTCAAAACAGCCCATGTACTTTTAATTAATTAATTTAATCCAAAATTAATTCCTAATTAATTTCTGATTAAATACTAATTAATAATATGATTACTAATTAATATATTATTCTTATAATATATTAACAAATCATATTTATACCCCAATCTATCATTCTTAACAATAAATCAGCCTCTCTCCTCAATAGTCATCCTGTCCAGTCACGAGTGTGAAGGCAACCCAAAAGGACCATGCTACAAACAGTTCAAGTACATACCAAATATAGTTATGGACTTAGACACTAATCCAACAGTCTCCCACTTGGATAAGTCTAATAACTATTATGCGTGTGAATTCAGATCCTGATCAGCAATCGTAGCTTTCAAAAGCCGCTGTCAACTCTGATCTTATCAGATACTCGTCCTTTAGATAAGGGATCATATATTCCTCCATTCTAGATATCGTATGAACTAAGACATGGATTTTAATCATACTCTATGTTCATGTGTTGTTTCCCAATTTCCTATTTTCGACGACTGACTAATTGACCAAATCAAATCAGTCCAGGCCCGGCCAAGCACTTTCGTTTGTTGTTACCAAATTATCGAGGGGCCCAAAGATATCGCTTATATCCCACTTTGGGTAAAATGAACGGATAAACCTTGACTCAATGCTCGCTTTTACCTACTCATCAAATCACACACAACAATATGTTTTATAACACCAAGTTACTGGTGCATTTACATACTATTAATGTGCAACCAACTTGCAGAATACAACTCACACATCTCAGTTTCAAGAATATAAGATATTATCGTCTTACCAATCACTCGTGATAAAATCCATGAAGTGATCCTAGTGAGCGTGGATTTAATCCAATGCTCAAATCATGTTCATAAGCACTCAAGAACGTTGCATCAAACCTTTGCTATGTCTAATACACTTTAGACAATCTACAAAACAATTCATGACAATCTTCTTCCATACTACTTCCAAAGTATGATCGATTGTGGAACGTTCGAATAATTCATTTATTCTCAAATAACTCAATTGTTTAGGAAGTCAAAACATGCAAAGTGAAACACAATAATAATCGAATCCAATATGGCCCCAAACTTTTTAGTATAAATAAAACTCCTTTTATTTAATCACCATATTGATTACACATTATTCATTGTATAATGTTTCGGGTAATTAACTTATTGCTTGAATTATAACAACAATTGTCCTATGCTCTTAGCATGCACACTATGTTTACCTATGGTCCTTACTTTGTGAAACCATAGAGTTGGATAACATTTTCAATCACACTCATTTCATAATTCCCAATCCTTACCACAAGTGTAAGAATACCAAATTCTTGCCACTTACAGAATATGTTAGATTCTAACATTTTATGCAATGATCCTTTTGTAATGTCACAGAACCAAAGCCACAAAGACTTTTGCCAATGAAATTACAAATTCCTCTATTGGAGATTGTTGCAAGACAATTCCATAGACATGAAGTCTCACATTCAAAGTACATTCCTTTGAATATCCTTCTTGCATAAAACTTTTCTAATCTATACATGGATTCTTAATATCCAACTCGCACATATGGAAACATTTCCATATTTGCCATACGACAACTCATTCTAAATAGAATCCTATTTATTTATAATAATGTCTATATCATCCATCTATTACTATACTTCCAACTACCCATAAGCAACCAATCTTTGGAGAACCTTAGATTGTCCTTGACAGTTGTTTAATAAACTTAGTTATGTCCGGTTCCAGTCCTTTTTCCCTCTTAATGCCATAGGCATTTGGAAAATTTTAGAAAGGTCAATTATTATAGCATATGCGATCGATCCTATACCCGAAGCATATGGAACACGAAGCATAATGTCTAACATAAAGACGTGATACTTTACCAGTCTTTTGCCATAATATTTCTATTTATCATGTTCTCATAATTCGAACTATAAAAAGGGATGCCGTAATCATAATCGATTTTTTTTAGAACACAATTCATATATTTGACTAGATTTGATTAAAATCTCTCGATCTAAGCTCTTAGATTTCGAAACGAAGTACAATATTCCATCCCTTAATTATAGCAAAACAATCTTTCAACCCTTGCAACTTGGCAAAGTAAAACTCTTGTTTTCTATAATTAATATTGGTGACTCGCAACTCTTAAAATAATAATCATGTTCCCATTAACATGATGATTATCTCCTTACTAGCATAACATTTATGCTCCCACTAGCTTAGACATGTATTCAAAAATCAGCTGAACTTCTAGAAATCAATGCTTATTGACTTTCTTACCAAAGTTCATATTTCTGATACGAGATGCTTCGATAAAACTTTAACTAAGCTTCTCTAACTCATACACCTTCCTTTAGACAACCCATATGTTTGTCTAAACAATTCTAGAACTTATAACCATAAGTCTAAAATGTTCAGACCCATTTGCCATTTCCCACAATTCGAACTATGAAGAGGGATGTCGTAATCTTAATCGAATTCGAGAAACGCAAATTACATGATGCTATCTTCAAAATCTATCTTAGTGTAAGCGTTTCCTCATAATCATTTTCATGAAGGAGAGAAACCTTATGACACTTCGATTTTGTGGCATATGTGTTCCTATCCATGTAAATTTTTTATAACCATAATCATAAGACAATGTTTGTGACAAATCCAAACTCTTATGGACAGAACTTGTTCATTCTTAATTTCTTGCGATCAAGGGTCCCACCATTGCTTCCAAGTTATTGATCAACCCACCCTATCTTTCAATGTACTTTCCATTGATCAAGGTGCCTTGCCTTTATGCAACCCCATGAGAACTCATAGAACTCACATGCATAGTTGAGCAAACTGGAATGGCACAGAAACAAGAATAAGTCAACACGATAGGTTAGAAACCTCAAGTCGTGTGCTAGTGCTTAATAATAGGTTGACTCTTGATTAGTTCTTGAACCTTTTCAAGATCACTTAGACTCCCACTGACCTCTTGACATATACAATTCTCTTATCAAGAAACATTTCTTGACAAAAACAAATATTCAAGAGTTAGTGTGTGTCTTTATCAAGATAAAATCTACACACATTTGGTATTGGTTGGTCTTTGTCTTATCCAAGACATCACAACTTACCAAAATATACAAAAGTAAGAAGACTTCTACTTAAGATTATATCACTCAAGTCACAATCTTGGAGTTTGACTCTAAGATTTGATTTTGGCACGAAGTATGATTCATCTTATTGACTTAACCATTTTAACAATTCCTGACTCCTCTTCTTAGCCTTACTAGTGCACTAAGGCGTCCTTTGAGGACGAATTGTAATACGGTTCTTAAGACGATCATAAAACATGATACAAAAGTACTCTCCGTTCTTCTTATATTGGAGAAACTTTTATCTTTCTACCTAATTGATTCTTCTTATTCATTCGGCCATTCATTGACACTTTCAATGATTCAGAATTACACTTAATCTTGTAAGTATAATCACGTCTACTAGACCTTTAGTAAATCATGACGAATAATCTTGTTGTTATTTATGATGGGCTTAACCAGTACACAACATTGTGAACTTGATCTCATAGTCCTTCACTTGACTCTTTATCAAGGATTAGTCTTAAAATTTCTAAGTACCAAGATTTCCATACATCACATGATTCAAATCATATTATTCCAAGCTTCTGTCCAATTGAAGCTTGGGCGATGAGAATCTTTCTTTACTTAGAAAATTACGACACTACCATAAATAACATAACTAAGAATCATATCCACTTAATATTGCTTATAATAGAAACACACATACATCAATTTTCACAATTGCTATTGCAAGGAAATATAAATAAGACAAAAATCAAAATTTATTTTATCGCGGAAAAATATATCCTTTACAATGCAAATGAAAACTATGCTATTACATATTCCTAAGCAATCTATCATAACTCTAAGCAGCAACTCAAAAATCCGATCATCGAATCCATGCGATCGTAATCTGTTTCTTCGCGATTAGACTCAACTAGCTCCTTCCTTTAAGCTTCCATTCCTTTCTTCGATCCTTCAAAACATCAAAATGTAATCTTATCACATCATGTATTAAGAATCTCCAAATAAGAACTTAATAGAGTTAGATAGTGGATATTGCCTAAAGCAGAGTCATACATATTGACTCTCCCAACTCTTAGATCTCTTAGGTAGTCAGGGCAGCTTCGTAACCAGTACCCCTTCTTTTGGCAGTAAAAACATATAGATTTTACTGGAATGGTACACGGTACTATCTCAGACTCAGCCTTTCTCTTACGTAGAGAAAACTTTTCTGGACTTCCAATGTTGCCATTGTCAATATAAGGTTAGGATATTGATTTATTAGACAAATTTTCTCAACCAGTGCGCCAAATCATTTCTGATTCAGCAACAATAAACAAATAAGTCAAATCAATAAGGGTCATGTCCTGGTCCATCAAATAGTACTCTATAACGAACTTACCATATGATTCGGGAAGTGATTGAAGAACCAAGTCAACAACCAACTTCCTTGAGACATCGACACTCAACATCCTTAATCTGTCAATGTGTGACTTTATCTTTAAGATGTGTGCACACACAGACTTTCCATCTTTGTGTCTTATTGCCAACAAGGCTTGAGTGATCAAAATAGATTGATTAAATAAAGGGGACTGATATTGCAATTAACTGTTAGTTGCTAGTTGGGCTAAAGGACTCCATAGAGTGGAGTTGACGAAATTTATGAGGAAGCCCATAAGATTTCGTCCATAGGCTCTAAGGAAGGAGTTCATGGGCTTCTTATGGCTTAAGCAGTCCTATTAGGGTTTACACCTAATACCCTAGCAGCCACAAGTATAAATAAACCACATACTAAGGATTTTCGACCACCAAGTCTTTTATGAGAAATCCTAGCCGAAATCCTTCCCTCTCTAAGTCATCTTGTTGCATTGAGTGTTTGTGACTCCAGTAGAGGTGCAATATTTGAGGCACTAAACTTTCAGAAGTCAAGATCAAGAAGGATTGTGATTGTTATTGCTACATAACAATCAAGGTAAACTTTCTAACCCTAATTATATGTGATTTTCAGATTTGTATACTAGTAAATTAGGGTTTCTTGCTTTGGTGTTCAATTTTGTATGTTTACTTGGAAAAAACTAGATCAAAGCAATTAGGGTTGCATGAACACCATAGGAATGATGTTGTGGTCATAACCCTACAGTGGTATCAGAGCGTAGGTCTTTTTCTAGTGAATAGATGCAAAAAGTGAACCACCAAAGTTCAAGAAAATCGAAATTTCGGTCTTCTGACTGGCAAACTCGCCGAGTCCCTGTATGGACTCGACGAGTTCCATAGTGGACTCGACGAGTTCAAGGGTCTGTTGCCGGATTTTTCGATTTTCCTTCCAGATTTTGTTGAATCTAAGAAATAGTGAGAATTCTTGATCTCTCTCAATTCTAAAATACAGGATTGCTTCCAAATCGATTTGGTTAAATATGGATAATATAGGATTATTATTAGTCAAATATTTGACCTAGTAAGATTGAAAAGTTTCAATTTACACCTTTTAGGTTTTATAGTTTAAATTTGAACTTAAAAGTTTTAGTTGTTGAAATTTAAATAGTTAAACCCTAATGTTTTGAAAGGTTTCAAAGCTTGTCCTCAAGTTTTGGAATTTAAAATTTAATTAAAAGGTATTAATTTTGAAATATTAAATTCTAAGACCCTAGTATTTTGAAAAGTTCAAATTACACCCTTATGGTTTTGTTAATTTAATTAAAAGTTTAATTAAAAGAAATAATTAATAAATCCATAATTATATGGTTTAAGGAAATTACCTATAAAATGGCGATTGAATGGGTATCCACTCTTACCCACCCCACTCTTGACTAGTAGAGGGTTGTTAGCCGAACGGGTATGATAGGACATAACCTTCCATTATAAGTATAATGAAATACGAAGTAACTAAACTCTTTTATAAATTCCAAAATCTTAGTTACTTTAGGAAAAATGTGGAGTTGGTGCCAATCCATGAAATTGCACATTGCACCTTGTTAGTCGTTAGTGGAGTGTGTGTGGTTAACCGACACACTAATATGGGACCAATGAAGGCTGGAAATGGGTAGCTCGTAGATTATCATTGATCAATAGAGCGTGTGTGGTTAACCGACAAATTGATTAGGTGATATACGTCTTCGAGAGTACCCAACTAATTTGCATGGTTATCCACACCTTATTTGTGATCCTCAGCATCCCAGTCGCAAACATGAAGGTCACAATCGAGATTTAAACATGCCATTGAAAAGTTCAATGAATCTCAAAGGATCTAGGAGTTTCAATTCATTTCAAACCTTATTTTCAATTTTCCTTTTTCATGGTGGAAATTGATAAATCGTCATTTACCTACCTTCAAATGTTCTGCAACTGGATTACCGCATCCCTCCTCCGAGTTGTAGAATATTGTGTTGGGTCCTAGCCTGAATATCTCATTTGGGTGTTTTATTAAGGACTCAATCAACTAACTTGAATTTCTCCCATTTTATAGATGTCAAAGTCTATCAACTATGATCTTCCTGAATCCGTGGGAAAAAGTTTTCCACTTGAAGATGATGTTCCACGATTAGATTATGGAAATGTAAATCATGCTTCACTTCCTTTACCTCCTCCAATAATTCTCCTTGACCCATGTGTTCGATGACTTGAAAAGGTCAAAGTCACTCAAAACCCTATTGGCAAAAAGACACGAAGATTGAAAGTCTGTGTGTGCACACGTCCTAGAGATGAAGTCAGACATTGACAGGTTGAGGATCTTGTGTATCGATGTCACAAGGAAGTTGGTTGTTGACTTGGTTCTTCAGTCACTTCCTGACTCATATAGTGAGTTCATTAGAGAATACTATATGATGGACGACGACGTGACCCGCATTGATCTTACATATTTGCTTATAACTGCTGAGTCAGCAATGATTTGGCGGACTGGTCAAGTAAATTTGTATGGTAAATCAATGTCCCAACCTTCTATGGACAATGGAAGCACTGGAACTCCAAAAAAGTTTTCTCTACGCAAGAGAAAGGCTAAGTCTGAGATAGTCATGTGTACCATTCCAAAAGATTCTGTGTGTTTTTATTGCCAAAAGAAGGGGCATTGGTTACAAATCTGCCCTGACTACCTGAGAGATCTAAGAGATGGGAGAGTCAAGAGGTATGAATCTGCTTCAGGTAAAATCCACTATCTAACTCTATTAAGTTTTCTATTTTAGATTCTTAATACATGGTGTGATAAGATTGCATTTTGATGTGTTGTAGGATCGAAGAAAAGAAAGGAAGCTTAAAGGAAGAAGTGAGTTGAGTCAGATCGGGAAGAAATGGATTTCGATTGCATGATTCGATTATCAGAGTTTTAAGCTGCTGCTTAGAGTTATGATAGATTGCTTAGGAAGATGTGATAACATAGTTTTCATTTGAATTTGCGTTGGAAGGAGAAGTTTTCCGCACCTTTTTTTATAAATAAAATATTTTTATTGTCTTATTTATATCTCCTTGTAATGTTATTTATGAAAATTGATGCTTGTGTGTTTCTATTATAAGCAATATTAAGTGGATGTGATTCTTAGTTATGTTATTTATGGTAGTGTCGTGATTTTCTAGGTAAGGAAAGATTCCATTGCCCAAGTTTCAATTGAATAGAATCTTGGAATAATATGATTTGAGTCATGTGATGTATGGAAATCTTGGTACTTAGGAAATTAAGACTAATTACTTGTTTACATAAGTATGTGAGTCAAGTGAAGGAATAAAGGATCTAGTACGCACTGTTGTGCACTAGGTCAAGTCCGCCACAAAGAACGTTAAGAGTATTCTCATGATTTGCTAAAAGTTTAGTAAATATGGTTATACTTACAAGATTAAGTGTAATTATGAATCACTGAAAAGTTTCAATGAATGACAGAACGAATAATAAGAATCAATTGGGCAAAAAGATAAAAGTTTTTCCTGTCTGAAAAGATGGGAGAGTACTTTAGTATCATGTTTTATGATTGTCTCATTGATTATGAAACCATATCACAATTGATCCTCTAAGTAAATCTTAGTGCACTAGTATGGCTAAGAAGAGGAATCAGGAATTTTTGAAGTGGTTAAATCAAAAGGTGAATCATACTTCGTTCCAAAATCAAGTCTTAGAATCGTACTCCAAGATTGTGATATTGAGTGACACGTCTTCAGTAAGTTGAACTCATCAAATATGGAGTAGAAAAGCTTCTTACTCTTGTACATTTGAAATTGGTAAGTTGTGATGTCTTGGATAAGACAAAGACCAACTAGGACCAATTGTGCGAGGTGTTTATTTTGATAAGAAACTGCACTAACTCTTGAATATTTTTTTGACAAGAAATGTTACTTGACAAATGAATCTTATATCAAGAGGTAATGGGAGTCTTAAAGATCTTGAAAATTTTCAAGAACTAATAAAGAGTAAACCTATTGTTAATCACTAATTGACACAATTTTGTTTCTATGTCATTCCAGTAAAGTTACTTATGCATATGAGTTCTACAAGTTCTCAATTGACTGCATAAAGGCAAGCACCTTGTTCAATGAAAGTGCACTGACTAAGATAGGTGAGCTGCTACTTGGAAGCAATGGTGAAACCCTTGATGGCAAGAAATTAAGAATGAACAAGTTCTGTCCATAAGAGTTTGGATTTGTCTCAAACATTATCTTATGATTATGGTTATGACAAATTCACATGGATCGGAGCACATACACCATAAAATCTAAGTGTCATAAGGTTTCTCTCCATTTCAAGAAAATGATTTTGAAGAAACGCTTTCACTAAGGGAGATTTTAAGGAGATAGCAATTGTGATATTTGCGTTCTCAAATTCGATTATGATTACGACATCCCTCTTCATGGTTCGAATTGTAAGATTTGGTAATTAGTCTAAACATTTAGGACTTATTGCTATAAGTTCTGAATTAGTTTAGACATATATATTAGCTATCTAAGGAAAGGTGTATGAGTTTAAGAAGCTTAGATAAAGGGTTATCAAAGCATATCGTATTAGAAATATGAACTTTGGAAGTCAATAAGTATTAATTTCTAGAAGTCCAAATGATTTCTAAATACATGTCAAAGCTAGTGGGAGCATAAGGGTTATGTTGTAAAGGACATAATTATCATGTCAGTGGGAGCATGATTATTATATGTTGCAAGTTAGCAATATTAATTATAGAAAACAAAAGGTTCACTTCGAAAAGTTGCAGAGATTGAAAAGTTGTTTTGCTATAATTAAGGGAGAGGAACTTATACTTCATTTCAAATCTAAAGTCTTAGATCGAGAAATTTTAATCAAATTTAGTCAAAAGGACATATATGAATGGTATGTTGAAAATATTCAACATAAGGGAATTAATTCTATATATAGCAATATTATAGCGAGAGACTGGTATTGTGTCAAGTCTTTATGTAAGACATTATGTATCGTATCTCATACGCTTCGGGTATAGGATCAATTACATATGCTGTAATATTCGTCCATTCTATTTTTCCAAATGCCCAGGGCATTAAGAGGGAAAAAGGACGACAACCGGATATGACTAAAATTAATTAAACAACTGTCAAGGACAATCTATGGTTCGCCAAGGGTTGGTCACTTGTGGGTAGTTGGAAGTATTGTAACGGATGGTCCACATCGACATTATTATGAATAAATAGGATTCTTTTTAGAATGAATTGTCATATGAAAAATATGGAAATGTTTCCATAATGGGAGTTGGATATTAATAATATATATAGATTAGAAACTTTTATGCAAGAAGGATGTTCAAAGTAATGTACTTTGAATGTGAGACTTCATATCCATGGAATTGCCTTGTAACAATCTCCAATAGAGCACTTTGTAATATCATTGGCAAAGTCTTGGTGGCTTTGGTGTTGTGACATTACAAAAGGATCATTGTATAAAATGTTAGAATCTAACATATTCTAAAAGTGGCAAGAATTTGGTATTCTTACACTTATGACAAGGATTAGGAGTTGTGAAATGAGTATCATTGGAAATGTGTTCAATTGATCTATTTCAGAAAGTATGGACCATAGGAAAACAAAGTGTGCATGCTTGGAGCATGGGACAACTGTTGTTCTAATTCAAGTAATAGGTTGATTATCTAAAACATTATACAATGAATAATAAGTAATCAATATGATGATTAAATAAAGGTGTTTTATTTATACTCAAAAGTTTGGGGCCATATAGGATTAGTATTATTCTTGTGTTTCACTTTGCATGTTTTGACTTCCCGAATAATAAGATTATTCAAACCATCCACAATCGATAAATACTTTGGAAGTAGGTATTGAAGCTAGAATGTCATGAATCTGACTGTAGATTATCTAAAGCGTTTTAGACATAGCAAAAGTTTGCTGCAGTGTTCATGAGTACTCTTGAAATAAGATTTGAGTATTTGATTAAACTCACTCTTAATTGAATCACTTCATGGATTTTATCACGAGTGATTAGTGAGATGATAATATCTTATATTCTTGAAGCCGATACGTGTGAGTTGTAATTTGCAAGTTAGTTGCACATTGATAATATGTAAATGCACCAGTAACTTGGTGTTATAAAACATACTGTTGTATGTGATTTGATGAGTAAGTACAAGCGAGCATTTGAGTTGAAGTTTATCTGTTCCTTTTACCCTAAGAGGGATAAAAGCGATATTTGTGGGCCCCTCGATGATTTAGTGATGGCACCCTAAGCGCTTGGCCAAGCCTGGACTAAGTTGATGTGTTCAATTGTATTATGTTGTCAGTCATTATAAATCAGAAATCGGAAAACAACACATAAACAGAGAGTATGATTAAAATCCATGTCTCAGTTCATACGATATCTAGAATGCAGGAATATATGATCCCTTATCTAAAGGACACGTTACTGATAAGATCAGAGTTGACAACGGCTTTTGAAAGCTACGATTGTCGATCAGGTTCTGAAGTCGTACTTAAAAAATAGTTATTAGACTTATCCAAGTGGGAGACTGTTGGATTAGGTGTCTAAGCCCATAACTATTTTGGTATGTACTTGACCCGATTATGAGCATGGTCCTTTTGGGTTGCCTTCACTCATGCAACTTGATAGGATGACAAGAGGAGAGAGAGTAGGATTTATTATATGAATAATAAATTGGTAATCAAAATGGTTTTATTAATATATTACAAGTTTAATATATTATCTGGAAACCATATTATTTAATTAGTACTGATCATAAATTAATTTGGTGATCAAAAGAGACTGATTAAATAAAGGGGACTGATATTGGAATTAACTGTTAGTTGCTAGTTGGGCTGAAGGACTCCATAGAGTGAAGTGGACGAAATTTATTGGGAAGCCCATAACATTTCGTCCATGGGCTCTAAGGAAGGAGTTCATGGGTTGCTTAAGGCTTAAGCCATCCTATTAGGGTTTACACCTAAAACCCTAGCAGCCACAAGTATAAATAAACCCCTATACTAAGGATTTTTGACCACCAAGTCTTCTATGAGAAACCCTAGACGAAATCCTTCCCTCTCCAAGTCATCTTATTGCATTGAGTGTTTGTGACTCCATTAGAGGTGCAACATTTGAGGCACTAGGCTTTCAGAAGTCAAGAGCAAGAATGATTGTGATTGTTATTGCTACATAACAATCAAGGTAGACTTTCTAACCATAATTATATGTGATTTTTAGATTTGTATGCTAGTCAATTAGGGTTTGTTCCTTTGGTGTTCAATGTTGTACGTTTACTTAGAAAAACCTAGATCAAAGCAATTAGGGTTGCATGAACACTATAGGAATGATGTTATGCTCATAACTCTACAGTTACAATGGGGAATTTTTAGAGGAACAGGGAAAACGCCGATTGACAAAAATGGTTATAATTAATAGGAACTATTAGTTATTTGCGGCTTTGATATTATGTTAAAGATATTAAGTTATCTTGACGCACACAATGGAGAATTTTGTGTTCTTGGCTTCATCAATTTTTTCTTTCTTAAAACTGCATCTATTATGAGTTTTATGACGATTTTTATTAGACCTTGAAAACGTAAACATTTGAGAAATAAACATGGTTGATTTTGTGATATTAAATTATGGTTTTCATTCCACTATGTACATTTCATTAGTTTTCACATTGATCTTTGTTAATTTTATTTATCTTTATCTAGATATGAATTCTAGGTTTCATTTTATTTTTTTCATTTTTTTGTGAATAATCGTGTATTATTGTTTGAATTCCCCCATTTTTATATGAATTATGGTTATTGTATTTGTTGAGTTTTAGAGAAATCATCGATTGGGAAGCATTAGAATTCCCTCACTGATGGGGTTGGTCATATACCCTAAGAAGATTGGTAATTTGTTTGAATAATGTTCCATAGTTATTTTCTTAGTAATTCACACAGAATTATCCGTTAGCCTTCTTTCAAGCCCAAGAAGCTTGATTATTGATGTTCTATGAACTTTACAATAAACTCGCTCTTAATGTCATTATTTTTTTTTTCATTTTTCTAATCAGTTGCTCTAACTTCATATTATAAAAAATCATCGCATTCCTAATTTATAATATGATATCATTGCACTAGATTATGTCTAGATCTGGTTGGACGTGGCAACTTGAAATATATGTAAGAGATGATGGTTCTGATGAGGTTTGGTGTAAGGAAGAAATGATTGGCTTGGCCAAACCCTAGCTGAGATCTAGCATCAACTCTGAGATTACAAATACGATATGTTTTACTATGAAACTTCCATTTTTTGGATTATAGTATTTAATATGTTATTCTTAAATAGTTTTTTCTCATATTTTTGGTTTGTTCTTGGATATTTTAGTGCAGGAAAAGAAGAATATGGAATATTTCATCATTCATTTTTATAGTTTTTTTTTTCAGGGATATATACAGTAAAGTCCCAATATTTTCATCGATTTGACAAGAAAGTCATAAACTTTATTTTTTTAACAAAGTCCAAATTACCGGCAGTTTTTGATACTTTTACCATTTTTTCCTAGTTAGCCGGTAATTAGGACTTTTTTGTCAACAAAATAAAGTTTAGAACTTTCTTGTCAAATTGTCAATTAGGACTTTACTGTCAAAAAAAATAAAGTTTATGACTTTTTTGTCAAATCGTTGAAAATATTGCGACTTTAGTGTGTGTGTGTGTGTGTGTGTATATATATATATATATATATATATATATATATATATATTGGTTAGAAATTTAATAGTATAATACTCTTTAAGCATAAGAGTTATTGAAACATTCTCTAATCAGCTAGATCCTATTGAAATCCTTTACGTTTGCTTCTTGTTAAATCGTTTTTTTAATCTCAACAAACGGACATTGAAAAAAAATGAGATAATCAAGAAAGAAAGAAAGAAAGAAAGAACCATGGTTGTATTGGCTTTTTGCAATCTCAAAAATGGAGAAATTAGAAACCTAAAAAAACGAAATTGCCCTGGCTTTATACAAACACAAACAACACATGCGTAGTTAAAAGGGTGTGAATGTGGAAAAGGGAAAGAAGGGCAATTTCGTTTTTTTCGGTTTCTTATTTCTCCATTTTTTGGGCTGCAAAAAGCCAACACAACTCTGGTTCTTTCTTTCTTGATTATCTTAATTTTTTTCAATGTCGGTTTGTTGAGATTAAAAAAACGATTTAACAAGAAGCAAACGTTAAGAATTTCAATAGGATCTAGCAGATTAGTGAAGGTTTTAATAACTCTTATTCTTAAAGAGTATCATACCATTAAATTTCTAACCAAAAACATTATATATACACTAAAGTCCCAATATTTTCAATGATTTGACAAAAAAAAGTCCTAAACTTTATTTTTTTAACAGTAAAGTCCTAATTGACGATTTGACAAGAAAGTCCTAAACTTTATTTTTTTTGACAAAAAAATCCTAATTACCGGCTAACCGGGAAAAAAGGTAAAAGTGTCAAAAATTGCCAGTAATTTGGACTTTACTGTCAAAAAAATAAAGTTTAGGACTTTCTTGTCAAATCGATGAAAATATTGGGACTTTACTGTATATATCCATTTTTTCCACATATTTTTTCTTTCTTTTGAATCTGATTATTATTGGTTGGCAGGCAGGTTGGTCTTCATAGCAACACATGGGTCTTTAGGTGGGAGTTCAATCTCATGGCTTCCATTGAGCTTAGTGTTATCATTACACGAAATCATTTTCCACTGTTATATCCTGTTGCTTTTTCCAAACTTTTTTTTACTGTTGATGTTAGTGGTGGGACAAAAAATGAATTAGGGTAAAATTCTCTAAAAGATGAGAAAATCAACTATAAACCTCTCCATTCCCTAAGATAAAAAACACTAATAAATTTTCAATCCCTTCTATCATCAAATTACCAACTCACCCTAGAAATACCAAAATGCAAAGTTGGGACAAAAAATGAAGAGAGTGTTAAAATTGCCCAAATGTTGAGAAAATCAGCTATAAACCTCTCCATTCCCTAAGATCAAAGTATGGTGCCTTAATGTGGCCATTTCAAAAGTACAATGCCATATTTTAGTTTCAAAATTTTTTTAAAAACAAAACTACTTAATATTCTAAAATTCATTATGATAACATCATTTCTTGAGGAAGGATTAGATGTGTAAAATTTATGTCTTAACGAATTCATTTTGCATACTTTCCGTTATATATTTGTGTTTGTATATTTATTTTATGTTACACATATTAGATATTAAACCCCAACTTTTATGGAAAAAATACTTTCAGCGAAGAAAATTAGAGTGAAGGAAAATAAAAAAAGATTCTAAAAAAACGACAATATGGTTCTATCTACATTATATATATTTTTTCAAATGTTACATTAAATGATATATTTATTTTAAAATAAAATTATAAATTTATTGACAAAAATTATGCTCTTATAAACTTTTTAATATTTGTTTTGTAAAAATTTGATTAGTCATTACTATTTCCATTTATAAACATTATTTTTCTTCATCTATCGTGGTTTCCACGGGTTTAAATCTAGTTATTTATGATTAGGCATACCTTGTTACTGTCGATAAGCTGAACCGTTAGAGCAGCAAATGAAAAATATGTGGTTCAGGTTGAATTTCAAGATCTCTATTTTTTTTAATATTATGTAAACTGTTTCATATATATATATATATATATATATATATATATATATATATATATATATATATATATATATATATATATATATATATATATATATATATATATATATATGGAGTGGTTCAAATAAGAACCCAAAAATGTTAAGATCCCTAGGAACCATTTTTTAAATGTTTTTATTAAGGACATTTTGGACAAATCCAACATTTATATTGTAATAATCAAACTTCTCCATTCTATACTTTACAAACCATTTGGCACTTGGCTTCGGACAATCATCGGACCGTCGTTGGACCGCCACCGGATTATCATTAAAATTCAGTATTTTCTGGTCGTATTCACACCTTAAGATAACAAACATTCTTTCTCCTATTTCTTTGGTAATAGTTTTTATTTTTCCAGACAAAATATAATTTTTTTTAGTAAAACAATAGAATTATGCCTTGACAATTTCAATTTTCTCTTTTGTAAATTGTACATTTTTTTTAAAAGTATATTGTGTATAAGATATATTCACAGTTTAATAAACATATTAATTCACTAATACACAATTTAATATATTCATGCATACATTTATTCATATTTTAATACAAAATTTATATAAAATATACAATTTAAAACAATTCATTTTAGTTTAATACATAAAATTCACAAAATAACATAATATAATCCATTAGACACTACTTTGCATATTTAAAGAAGGCAAACCCAAAGTTTACCACCACCACCACTAACTACCACACACCACCACCAACCACCTATGCCACCATCGCAATCATCCTTTCTTCCAAACCAGATTTGCATGAAAAACCATTTATTGAAAACTTAAATACTATATTCATAGTTTAATAAACCAATTAATTCACTTATTCAAAGTTTAATGCAAAATAATTATAAAAACTAATACATTCTTACATATTTATACTACACAAAAAAAATAAATATATTCACAAAAATTAATGCAAACATTCATATATAAATCATTTATATTTTAACACAAAATTCATTAGAAATTCACAGCTTAATATAGTCACTTCACAGTTTTGTACTCATAATTCACAACTTAATATAATAAATTCACAGTTTGTTGCACAAAAATTCTACATTCACAATTACCTTCTCAACTTAAAACTTACATGTTGTGACATCCCCATTTTCGTGGCCAGAAAAGATCGATTTTGTTTATGCTTTGTAAAAATCAGAGTACTTCTTTTCATAAAAATGTCGCGGAATTTGTTCCCAGAAAAACATGTTAGAAATGTTATCAAAACATTTTCGAAGAAACGTATTTTATTCATTTTAAAACATTTGGGATGTCATCGTCAATACAAAAACATAAGCATAAACAGAACTTACATTTATTTACACTAGTGATCTACATCTCTTTAATCTCTCAGTGTAATGTGACTTCATAACAACACCTGTGATATAAATAAACTGAGTGGGTCAGGTTGAGAAACCTGGTGAGTACATAGGGTTTTCAACCCACAATAATATAATTATTATGTTCAATCATGAAACAATTAACCTAATTACCCATACCCATTATCTTCTTTATTCCTAAGTACCCTCCCTAAGGATTTATCCTAAGGGTCGTCTCCTACATCATATTTTACCTCTCATATCCTTACATCGCCTCTCTTTTTATGTTTGTTCCTAAGGACTTTCCCTAAGGATCATCGCCTACATCGCCTAGACAATATTGATTCAGGGATTACTCCCTCAATACGTGCCCACCAAGGGTTATGGTATCATCGCATGAATACGTAGTCATAACATCGCCTGAACTCGTAATTCATAGTAAGGGGTTAGAGTATCATCGCATGAATACGTAGTTACAACATCGCCTGAACTTGTAATTCATCACCTACAGGTTATGAGCCTGCTGGTGTTTCCACGGGGTTGTCTATAATAGTCCGTGGTCGCCATCTATACTCTCGTAGATGACTACATCTCCAAATTGTCGGACAAGGTTGTAGTATCCTACATCACCGATTAATCATCACCTATCTATCCTCACCTAATTATCATCACCTTCCTATCATCACCTATCTCTCATTGTTTTATTTCATCACACACCAACTATTTCATCTACCCATGTTTTATCCCAACATATTTGTAGATATAAAATAAATATATAGTTTAAATCATTTAAAACATGTATAAAATCATTCATCCAACATAGACAACAAGTGTTCAGATAATATGCACACATAGCACATAATTTATGTAAAATACTTCATATCTATGTGTAAGATGAAAGTAACTATGCACTCACTTGAAAGGTGGTGACTCAGCACTCGGACAGCGCTTCGATACTCTCAAAACAATTTCCTTTGATAAAACCTAGTATTAATACCACTAGGGTTTAGTCTAACGATAATCGCGACAAATTAATATTCTGACTATTATTATTATATAAGCATTAAATAACACTCAATATAACTCATAATAATAGCCTAAATAATTATTTTAAGGACCTAGTAACGTTACTATAATTATTTGGAAGCTATATTAAAAAATTGCGTAAGCGTAGCTCACTTACAGCGGATTTTAAAGAAACCGGGCTTTGCTGGAGCAGCGTCCTCGAGCCGAAAGGCTATCTTCTCAGGGCTTTGGGAGCCTCGGTGCTTCCTTCGGGTGCTAGGGGGTTTATCTAGGCTTTTACGCGGGGGGGGGGGGGGGGGGGGTTTAGGGGGCTAGAGAGAGATTCTAGAGAGAGAAAGAATAGTTTTGGAAGGTGTGAAGTATGAGGGAACCCGACACCTCTATTTATAGGCTGAATTCCTGATGGACTCGCCGAGTAGGAGGACCTACTCTCCGAGTTGGGGCATGTGGCAACCTTCTGGTGGTGCCACGTGTCCAATTCGGATGGTGCCACGTCACCCCTATCGCGTATCAGCCTTCAAACTTAGAAAACTCATAACTCTCGCATACAAGCTCCTTTTTGGACATTCTTTTTTTTCAACGCGTAGGTAAAATCAAGATCTACAACTTTCATTTAAACTCCGTCGGCTAATTCTCGACCGATCTAAAATTTAACAGTAGGAGGCGTTTAGACTGTTAAATGACCGCGAAGAATCCGTAACTCCTTCATACGGACTCCGTTTTAGTCTATCTTTTTACCATTGAGTTCCTATTAATGAGATATTCAACTCTCATTTAGGTCGTGTAAGCCAAAAACTTCTTGAACTAAAATTCGAGTTTCGGGTCGTGCACTGGTTAGCCGAATCTTAGAAAAATCATAACTTCCTTATACGAAGTTAGATTTGGGCGTTCTTTTTATGGATATTCTCAGTTTAACGTATACTACAACTTTGGTTTAGATCACTAAGGATAAAAAGTCCTCTATCTTAAATTCACTATTTACGTCTCCCGGTGTCGTGCCGGTTTTGCCGTAAAACTTCGACGGGCCATAACTTCTTCATTATAACTCGGATTTCGGCGTTTTTATATGTACGGAAACCTTAATACATATTCTAAAACTTGGTTAAGATTATTTATTCTAAGTAATATTTTGTCGAAAAGTCGTTTTCGACCCCTATTGCCTCTAAATTGACTAGCCCGGATCTGCAGGCGTTACACATGTATACCTACGCATCTACATTCTGGTGATTCTTTCAAAGTTTTTTTTACACAAATATTCACAATTTAAATTTTACATACTTTAATCAAAATTAGATAAAATCATACATGTGTATAATGCTTTTTTCATCTTGTATTTTAAAAGCAAACAAAAAATTATAACATAATCACAGCTTAATGCCAATTCATTCACAACTTAATACAATCAATTCATAAGTTAATACATAAAATTCACAGCTTAATATACTCAATTCATAGTCTAAGAAGAAAATTCACAGTTTAATTCAGTCAGTTCACAGTTTAAAACACAAAAATCATAACTTAATACACAAAATTTACAGTTTAATACACAAAAAGTATGCATCCACAACCATATTGTCAACTTAACACTCTTAATATTGTCAATTCATAATTTAATACACAAAATTCATAACTTAATACAAATAAATTCATAGTTTAATACATATAATTCACAGCTTAATCTAGCTGATTTACAGTTCAGACAGAAAATTCACATCTTAATATAGTCAATTCGTAGTTTAAAAGAAAATTTAGAACTTAATGTAGTCAATTCACAGTTTAAAACACAAAAATCACAGCTTAGTACACTAAATTCACATTTTAATACACTAAAGTAGTTTCACATCCATATTATCAACTTAAAACTCTTATTACAGTTGGTACATAATTTAATACAGAAATTTCACATCAAAATTTAATTCAAAAAAATTATACATTCACAACTTAATAGCAGCTAAAACTTACATTAACAAAATTATACGACAAATGAGAGATTAAAACATCAAATTCACACTTTAATAGGAAGAAACAAAACTACATCATAGAGATCTACATTAGATGTAAGTAGGAAAACAAGTAGAAAATAAAACTTACAAAAGATTTATCTATAAAAATCGACCTACCTGATTTTGATCCAAGATTTATCTTTAAAAATCAGATCTGATGCAAGTTAATACGAAATGCACGAGATACACCAGATCCATACATGAAATGCATCGTATACATCATATATGATGTTAGGTAGTAGATCTGGCGTTCAGAACTTAATCAATCTTGAGATCTGGTGCACCGATCGTATGAGAAAGAAAGGATGGTTCATCGGTGGTGGTTAGTCAAATCTAATCTGAAAATGAAAAAAACACATTAAATCTAGTGAGATCTGATGCAGATCTGGTGGTTCTCCGTATATCAGAGAGAAAACAAGTTGGATACGGTTGTAAATCTGACGGAGTGGAGGCGGAGGATGACGAAGGATGTAGCGGCGGTAGTCATTGACGACATATATGAAGGTTTCCGGTGAAGATCCGATCAGATTTGATCTTAATAGTTCCGACAAACTAGTGCTTTGCTGGTGGTGGCCTTCGGCGATGGAGCTTTTCACTCCATATCTGAGACCAGTGGCGATGGACAGTGGATCTAAAGTGAAAACCTTGGTTATTTGACATTCCAGCGACATAAGGCGCTAGATAATGGTGACAGTAGGCGACAGGTGGCAGAGGTAGGTGGTTGAGGCAGTGCCGGGTTTTGTGTTGTTGGGAGAGTTTGAGAGGGTATGAGAGAGTTTTCTTAAAAAAAACAAGTCTGAAAGTGTTTGAATGTAGTTAGATATGTAAGATATTTTATGTTAAAGTTAAAAACAATCAGTATGCCCTTATTGAGTTTTGGCTATTTAAAAAACATAAAAGAATTAGAATATTAGAATAGAGAAAAATAAACTAAGAATAAGTGGTTCCTACGGTTCTTAACCTTTGAGGGTTCTTATTTGATCTTTTGTGTGTGTGTGTGTGTATATATATATATATATATATATATATATATATATATATATATATATATATATATATATATATATATATATATATATATATATATATATATATATATATAAGGCTAGTTCATGTGAGACCACTATATTTTGTGAGACTGGGGAGACGCAATCATGACCACTCATTTTATAGATAAAAAAACATTTTTAAAACGCAAAATAATTGAAAGTTTTCAAATTTTTTTTATATATTATTTTCGTCACTTTTTTATCCAATAAAAAAAAATTACCGTTTTTTTTTGAAATATTCTAGTAGAATATTAGAATATTTTACACATATGACAAATCTACTAGAATATTCTAACATTCTAAAAATCATATTGGAATACTTACAGTGTAATATTCTGTTAGAATATTTCACATATTTAAAAAAACGGTAATTCTTTTTATTTTCATTTTTTTAGATAAGAAAATGACGAAAATAATAATTAAATTTTTTTCGGATGTTTCCTTTTATTTTGCGTTTTAAAATTATTGTTAGATTGTGTCTTACGGTCTCACAAATCTAACATTGTCTCATATATATATATATATATATATATATATATATATATATATATACTTAGGTTCAAATGTTTTCACTATCTATTGTATGCATGTATATTAATTCTGGACCAATCATTTTAGTTATTTTAAGAAATTAATTAATGCATATTAAATGCTGAAGATTTAATTAATTTCCATTATATCTTCAATATGTAATATGCATTAATTACTTTCTTAAAATAACTAAAATGATTGGTCCACAATCAATCATACATGCACACAATAGATAGTGAAAACAAAATAACCTAACCCTATATATATATATATATATATATATATATATATATATATATATATATATATATATATATATATATGTATATGTTTAATTGAGAACATTTCTTATTGTGAGAACATTTGAGAACAAATTTTGGCTGCTAATTTTTAAATGTTGAAATTTTAATGATATGTTTAAAAAACTATTCTAATTTTATTAAAACATAGTTATAACTTTATTTTTATTTTTATAGACATTATCTCTCTTCTTTCTCTCTCTACGTACCTCTCTCATCATTCTCTTTTTATGTATCTCTCTCTCATATTTCTCTCTCATATTTCTCTCTCTATATATCTTATTCTCTTTACATATCTCTCTTTTATTTCTCTCTCTCTACATATCTCAATCCCGTTTCTCTCTTTACATATCTTTCTCTCTCTACACATCTTTATGGATAATTTGAACCAACATCACCATTGACGGAGCTTATCATTAACTATCTCCCCTACAAGTCCTAATCGACAGTGAAGTTGATTTTAACAAATACAGAGAGAGGTTATTATGGTTTATTAATATATTATATTAAAAGGGAAATCATATAGTTTAATTAATATCGGTCACGAATTAGTTAAAAATTAATTCTGTGGCTAAAAGAGATTAATTAAATAAGGGGGACTGAAACTGTCAATTATAATATAATTGATTTTAGGCTGTGAATCCTTATGGGTATAGGGGGACGAAATTTAGAGTGGAAGCCAACTCTAATTTCGTCCAAGGGCCTTATTCTAGAAGGTTCTTGAAGCTTCTTAGGGCCTAAGTAATCCAATTAGGGTTTTAATTGAAACCCTAGCAGCTCAACTCTTTAAGGGACCCCAGGGCTACTAATTTCGGCTAACTAAGAAACCCTAGAGTTCCTAAGAGTCGAAATTGTGACTCTCTCATTCTCTCTTCTAAATCATCTTCTTGCCTTGGTGTTTGTAAGCCATTAGAGGTACTACACTTGTGATACTAAGCTCTTGAAGATTAAAGATTCTTGCAACTATTGAAAGGTATCATCTAAAATTGTTTTATTATAGATCTCGTTTTCATAGTCTGCTAGATAAGGGTTTGCAAGATTTGGATGAATTTGCATGTACAATAAAGAAACCTAGATCCAAAGCTTTAGGGTTTTGCATGTGCACGTAGGATGTTCTTTTGCTGAAAACCCATCATTACGACCCTTATTTTAAATTGAATTTCACATCTCTATAGTCTAATAAGTAACGAAAAATCATGTTAAGAGTGATAAACTTAAGGCTTAACCATTAATTACTTAATAGAACACCAAAACTGATTTAAAAGTGGTATTAGAGACTTGCTTGGTTTCTATTGTATTTGATGTGTAACACCCATAAAATTCGAGCAAATTTAAAAATTTTGAAACATTTCCAAACCATTAACCATTACAAAACTTGTTTTCTAAATGTATCATATCAGAGTCTCCCAGAAACAAAGTTATAAAAAGTGAGGAGCTATACGATCACGCCTTTGCCTTGTCACGATCTCCGGATGTAACTAAAACAATAAACTGAAACTGTAAGCCCGAAAGCTTAGTGAGTTACCCCCAAAATACCCATACACACAACCATACACATACAACAATGAAAAGCATACTATGGGTCCGGTCAACGATCGGGTTGGAATATCCCTGGCCCTCAACCATCGGCACTACTAGAAAAACAGCCTTTTACGACGTGCAATCAATGACACGCGCTGATAGAGGACACACATTTGAGCGTGCCCTAAAATTTGATGTCAGTTTTCCAAAATATGAAGCATAGAGGGCACGCATTTTTGCATGCCCTAATATTAGTGTCTAATAAAAAAAACGGAGGGCACCTTAAATAAAATGTGCGTCGTCTAACTATGTCGCTTTATAAATTTTAATGAAACGCGTGTTTCATTCTGAGGGGGAAATGAAATCCAAAAATTAAAAAGCCCGCTTTGTTTCCACTGGCAGAAAACCCTAGCTCATCCCCGCCGAAAACCCCCTTTCTTCCACCCACTTCATAAGTTCATTTCTATGGTTATCTTGATTATAATATGGTTTTTCATCTTGCCCATGAGCTAACGAGCTCCATAGCTCTCCAACTGCAAAATCGGGAGAGGTGTTGGTCATGTAGATCTTGGTGAACTCGATGAATACCCTTTTACGTAATCAAATTGCCACCCATCAAACCCTATTTCAATCTTGAGCCAGTTCATCCAATCAGATAACTCCTTTTGGACTATAGGATTTACGTGATCGATGTCTGGGGAACCTGTAATGGGATCTCATGTGTCGATATTTCCATTGCCAACGCAATAGTCGTCGTGTTTCTAAATCAAGGAAGATCCCCAATCAAGGCGTTTATCTGGAGTTCCACCCTCGAAGATATAGTATTTCCCGCTTCCATCTTGCTTTTCCTCTATTCTGTGATTTATAACTATGCCTGCAACGACTTTGATTCCCATGTTGTGTTCGGTAATAGAAAGGGGAAAAAGTAAAATCCCAATTTTTTTGAAAACCCTGTCTTGTTCTCTTTTGCCTTTGTTCTCCATATTTTGTCTGAACATTTCCATATCACTCAGTTCAAACACGATTTAGGTTTGAAATTACAGCAGAAGGATGGGAGAATTAATAGTTGACTTTCACGATAATCCCTGGTCTATCTCTTCCAACTTTTCCCCGATTCCATCTTTATCACTCCTCAAAAAAATCTCCATCGATCTTTTTAGGTTTTCTCCACCGAGTAATCCTGTCGAAGATTCTATGTTAATATCGGCTTATCTGTTCACACGCCATGACTTGCCTCTCGTCTTCTCTACATATCTAAATAACGACATCTACAGGTACGATTTACTCCATTTCTAATTGGAATTCATTCACCTTCTTTTGAATATACTCATTTTGCATCTCTATTATTTTTGATTTCATGGTTCTGTAAGTTAGGGTTTGATTATGTTGGGAATTTTTCATGCTCAGGGAATATTCCAGATGTTATGTAGCTTAACGATTATGCAAAGGTTTGTGTTCTTTTGTTCTTTCTCCAAATTCCCAAGTTCAATTGATTTCTTATTATATCTGAAGTCTCCAAACAATAGTCTCATTATAGAGTACATATCATTAAACTTTTTTTTAATGTTGTTTGTCAGGGAGACTATTCATAGTTGATGCGAACAACAGTCTCATTAGATATTTGGATCTGAACAAAGAAGATGCATAAGTTGTTACACTTGAGCTAAAAGGAGTTCAGCCTCCTGTACCAAATTAAGATCTCCAATTCGCCTTAGAAAACGAAATTCAGCTGACACACAAACAATTGTAGTTGATGGTGGCTCTTCCTATGAGGGCAACTTAAGCCTTAAAATATTTGTGCCTGAAGGTTATTATTTCTCAAAGGTTCTATCTCTCTCTCTCTCTCTCTCTCATAGGTGTTGTTTTTTGACTTAATAGTCACTATTGATGTACTATATATACAATTGAATTTCATTTCCTCATAAAAAAAGCTTACTTTATGTACTTGATAGAAAATTGAATTTATTGTGTAAGTGATGAAAAACACATCATTCATATGATCAGCTAAAATTGATCTTCACTAGATGAAAATTTATAAGAGGAAAGTATAAAGTTGTCAACTGTAGTTGGCTATCTATCATTAGTAATAAATAAAGAACCACAAATGATATAAACTTTTCTTAGATAAGTTGTGAAAAGTCCTATGTGATTTACATTTACTTTTGGATGGATCTAACATCAATGTCTCTGCTTCAAGTCTTAGCTTCTTGAGAGAGAAACATGGTGAATTCATGCTCAGAGAGCTTGTGGTTGGCTTGCAGGAACAGGTAAATTTTTAAAAAACTGAACTTTCACAATTTTTTTTAAAAAAAAATAACTATTTAATAATAATAATAATAATAATAATAATAATAATAATAATAATAATAATAATACAATTGATTGTGGTATGGTTTCCAGGTTTTTATTAGAAACGTGACTGAGTTGCATGACAAGTACACGGCTTATGTAAATGACTGCTTTATGAACCACACCCTATTTCATAAGGTTTGTACATTTGCAATATTTGTTCACTGAATTATAACTTGTTATTTACTGTATTGACCACTGGTTTCTGACCAAGTTATTATCTATAATCTTAGCTTATGGAGTTCTTGATGTGTAAATTGACCAGGTTGCCCCTACATTAGTACCCCTTCTTAAATTCTACTTTCATGAAGAAGTTCGAAAAGCAGCTGTTTCAAGTTTTTATTGTTTATTGTCTATCCTGTTCACAATCAACATTACAAATTTTAATATAAAAAATACTTGTTTTAGCAATGCCTGAGCTTTAAAGGTCTGCTAAATTAGCTATAGAGAAAGGACTTGCACAGGGTCGTGATGGATCTTATATAATACAACTTTCTGACTATATAGTTCCAGCTTTAGTAGAAGCTTTACATAAGGTGATAATTATTTTATTATACTATAAATAAATTAATTCCATTTATATCCTTTCAAGTACTTTATATCGACTGTTTTTAGTTTTTTACAAACTTTACTTGATCTTTTTCAGGATCCTGATACAAAAGTTTGTGCAAATATGTTGGATGCTTTGAAGGAATGTCTGTCACACCCCAAAACCACGAACGGCGGAAACGTTCAGGGGTGGAGGACGTCATGTACAGTATCACAACAGTGTAATATAATAAACAAGCAACAACATCATCCATTGCATTATAAGTAGAGTTTTAATACATGTGTGTTCTTTCATAATGTACAACAATAAAACGAATAATCAAAATAAGGTGAGTCTTGTCTGTGCTCCATCTCCTCCGGTAACCTAACCATCGCACCTGTCTAACTGATGACCTGAGAATACAAGTTATTTTGAAAGTGAGTATCAGCTTTAAAGCTGGTGAATTCATAAGTGTTTAAGTGTCATTGTCTTGTTTATGAAAATCTGTTATGAAGGCCATGTAAATCTTTTATGTGGAAGAATTGATATAAGTTTGAAAATCCTAGAAAATCCCTTATTTCCTATAAGTACAAAATGTAGTCTTCTAACAAGACCCGAATGTTCTATAAGTAAAATGATAGTTTTTCCTTTCTATTGACTAGTACTAGAGTACTTAGCCTAACTCCTCGTTTATGTGAAAGTATCACAAAATAAAGTAAACAGGAAAAAGTACTAATGTAAGTGTCGTCACTGGGTACTAGGACTAACACAACATCGCAATAAGCGAAGAAGATAACCTAATGAACATCCGAAGATTGTCCGGAAAAAGTATAAATGTAAGTGTCATCGTTGGGTACTAGGAGTAACACAACATAAAAGATAACCTAATGAACATCCGACGATTGTCCAGAAAATGTATAAATGTAAGTGTCATTGTTGGGTACTAGGAGTAACACAACATAGAAGGTAACCTAATGAACATCCGAAGATTGTCCAGAAAAAGTATAAATGTATGTGTCATCGGTGGGTACTAGGAGTAACACAACATAGAAGGTAACCTAATGAACATCCGAAGATTGTCCAGAAAAAGTATAAATGTAAGTGTCATCGCTGGGTACTAGGAGTAACACAACATAGAAGATAACCTAATGAACATCCGAAGATTGTCCAGAAAAAGTATAAATGTAAGTGTCATCGTTGGGTACTAGGAGTAACACAACATTGCAATAAGCGAAAAGTATAACCTAATGAACAATCGAAGATTGTCCACTTGTCCTCTGTAGCAGCAGCAGGTGGGTGGAGGGGTTAGCCCCGGCTATCGATCTACCTAATATAAATAATAACCTTAGACCTTCGTAGATGGTCATCGACCACTGGTGTTAATCAGCGGGGTTCGGAATGGTTAGTCCCGCCGAGATATCCCATTGAACCGGGATAGGAAAGATAATATACACAGAAAGTAAAAATAAATCATCCTCTTAGTTCTAAGTACAAGTATCCAGGTAAGTAAATACAGGATAATGCAACTATGTAACAGTGTTCATGTATGGTATTCATGTAAGTGTGTTCATGTTTCAGGTAAGTATATGTAAACATATTCATGTATCGTGTAATCCTAAGTACGTGTACTCATGTATCATGTAAGGTATTGGTATCGACTCATGAATGAACTGACTCTTGTGTGATTCCTTGTAGTAGTAATAATGTTTGATATCTTCTGACTATCCCTATGATAGTTAACTGGAAGGTAACTGGTTGTTTACGTAGGTTTATGCACTCTTGCTACCCAAGAGTATTGGAAACTAAATGAAGGGTGAATACTATAATCTCTAACATATAAATGAACATATGCGCATAAGTATAGTTTGATTCAAGAAGGTAAAATAATGGTTTTGCAAGATATCTAGGAGTTTTGAACAATAATTTAGAATGACTTGATGTCATTTTAATAAATATTTCAAAACTAATACTTTTGTTATCAAGGTATTTTAAGATAGAAAACCATTTCATGTAACACCTTTTAAAATATGTGAAATCTACTGAGTGAAAACACAGTTATAAAATACATAAGATTGATTTAATAACATATAGTTTTCTACTTGTATTCCCCCCCCCCCATTAAAGCATTTAAAATCATTTAAAACATTGATTAAGGGGTATGAACTCACCTGTAGTTGGTAGTTTAGATGAACTGGACGGTGTAGGATTGTTAGGCGTCAAGTGAGGACTTATACACACACTACGATCCTAATGAGCATATAATCACACATATATGCACTCAACTAGTCTCAAGTTACTAATTTATAATGTTTAGACATTCTAGACACAATAAACACTTTATATAAGTGTTTCAAGCCCTAAGGATTGCATCTAAGCTATTGTGGGACAAGGCACTTGTGTTTAGGGTTCCAAAGGACCCCATATATGAGTTTACTCCCCATATACCATCACACATGGAGTTTACGGTTGTAAACTCTTGAGTTTACGGCCGTAAACTCCCAACCATGGGTGTTTTGTGTGTTTTGAAGTTCTAAATGATTCCTAGAATTAATCCAACTTGGTGGTTCAATTCTTGAAAGGGTTTGGGGCCTAAAAACACTCCCTAGAGGAGTTTACGGCGCCAAGGCCATTTCCTTTGGAGTTTACGGCCGTAAACTCCCTTGGAATGGTGTTTTTGTTGTTTTCAAGTCTCTTGCATTTAAAGGATAGGTTCTAGACATTTGTTTAAAGCTAATGAGGACCCTAGGCACACTTTGATGCCCTTGTTTGGTGTTTACGGCCTAAGAGCATTACCAAGGCCGTAAACTCACTTCAAGAGGTGGTTTTGATGTGGTTTTGTCCTTCAATTAAGTGGGAAACAATTCCATGTAAAGGTATAGGGCTTTAGGTGTCTTAAAAGCACCCTTTGCTCCATTTCAATGGAGTTTACGGCCTAAGATACACTTGGGCCGTAAACTCCCATGTGTTTGTGTTCTTTGATTGTTTTCTTGTCCTTTATACACCTATAATTGAGTCTAAGGCAGTAGCATAACACAAGGAACAATCTAGATTCGGTTTCGGGAGTTTACCGCCCAAGAACACCTTAGGGAGTAAACTCCTAAATCTAGTGATTTAGCCTTCTAAATCATGTTATTAACACATATTAAAGCTTTCTAACACTACTAGAAAGAGGTACTTACGATTTGGGATAAAAGCACGAAGATCCGTGAGAGAGAAAATGGCTTTTCTCTAGTTGGAAATGTGAATAATGAATGAATTTGGTTCAGAATTCTATTTATAGTCCTGAGATATTTTTGGCAGAAAATATTTTTATTCCTGAAATGATTTCTAATATGACCAAGTGTTGGAATAACAGTGTTGCACAAAACCCTAGTGCAACCACTCTCCTGATATCTCCTTAAGTGTAAATCCTGAAAAACTGCCAAACTTATACCCGAAGTCTGGAATTTCACTGAAACTGTTCTATGCTCTATTGTCTTGATATGGTTTGTTCATAATGGAAGTTTCGGGTTGTCACATCATCCCCCTGTTAAAGGAAATTTCGTCCCCAAATTAGAATTTAGACAAGTAAGTATGTACGAATGCTCGAGTCGTTATGTGAACTTCCTAATCGATTGGTTCCCGCACTCCTAAGTGAAATCGGGTTCTCGGTTGGTATCCCAATGAACCTTCACTAACGGGCGATGGCGTTTGCTTCGTCCGCTTGACCTCTTGGTAAAGGTTCACTACGGTTCTAATACGAAGGCAAGGGTCTCGTAAATCTCGATCTCGTCGAGAGGGATTAAGAAAGTCCTAATGGAAGGATATTGTTTCAAGTTCGAGATGCGAAGGGGAAATGTACGTTACTGAGTTCGCAGAGTAGGTCTAGTTTGTGAAATGCAGGACCGATTCTGGTACGAATCTCGGAGGTCCTAACTATTTTGGATTTTAGCTTTCCATGCTTTACGAAGCGTATTAAGCCGTTACCAGAGTGAGGTTTCCTAAAGAATTTGGTCTCTCACTTGGAATTCCAAATGTTCTGTCTCTCGCTTACTTCCTAGTCAAGGGCCATCCCTTGTTGGGTCAAAGTCGAAAGGGTTCCTGAAGTTTACGGGTAGTTCCGAATGGACTATGATAGTAGGTCTATAAGACCTGGAATTTGGCAAATTTTCCGTCGGTGACTATGGTGCCGACTAATTCCCAATGGTTTTGGATAATTTGACAGAGTACTCAAGAATTTCCACAACACTAATAGTGTGTCTCAGGAAAATTTGACTCTAAATTCCAAAACTCTTGATTAGAGAACTTTGCGAAAAGTATCTCCAAGGGTAATGTTTCCATGGGCTCTTTCTTACTATGAGGGTAGATAAGTAGTCATTATATGGAGAAATGACGAATTGATCCCAGTAAGAAAGGCGTACTCCACTCATTTAGCTCATGAATACTATGAGCGTATTGGTCCTATCCAAGGGGTATCACTACGGACTCGAAGTGTTCGTATCGAGTTCGGAGGGTAGTCTTTAGGACATCCTTCCCTAACACTAAAACGGGTGATATTCGGATCTCAGGTCCATTTCTGAAAGTAACACTCTCCCTGTGGTTGCTCAATCAACTCGTCTATGCGAGGAAGAGATAACGGTTTCTAAGGAAATATTAATGAAGTCTCCGGTCATCGAGGTACATAAGATGCACTCCGTCGACTTCTGGTAATAATAAGACCGGAGCTCTCAAGGGTGAGAAGCCTGGTCTCCTAATTCTATTGTTGAGTAGTTCGTTGTGTTGTCCGGGCTGTTCTTGTATCTTCTGTAGGTGTTTAGACTGAAGGCGATCTGGTTATATGAGTCATATTGGGTTCTAAGTTTGTTCCTATGCCAATGCAATTACTCGTACTCCTGGACAGTCTCCGTCCTGAAGTTCATATAAGAATTCATACGTGATTCAATGATCACAATTTCGTGTATACGAGTCTTATATAATTAAGACTGAAAAGGTAGTCAAATAACTGATTCTTCCTTAATCTCACATCCCATCGAGGGAACAGAAGTTAAAGTGGAATCATCAATTCTAAACCTGTAGAACATTGATTATATATCACTCTCATGTATACATTCCTTAGTGATAGATCAACCGTATGAATCCTAGAATTGAACTTGAAGTACTGCACGAGTAATACTGTGGGGATTCCTTCGGAAAGGAAAAGAACTATAAGGTACTCCTTGTATGAGTACTTCGGTGTTCTGATATAACGGCTTTGCCAAAAGACGATTTCTGAGAAGGAGATGCACGTATGGAGCTGGTATTTTGAGGATTAATTTACTCGAGTCATATGATAAAGTCGGAAACATATGGAAACTAAAGACATTAGATTTGAACATAAGGCGTTACAGACAAAACACAACAGTGCAAGCATTAACAGAGTTACTGTACTTAGGATTTATTACAAGACTATTGCTGCGAAACAAGGTATACTACAAAAGACAAGTATACGCAGCACGAGAGTCCCTTAACGGATGGAATCTCGCAAAAGATAAGACTCTGGTTGCACTAGTTTTAAAAATGTTTTTGTACATACTAAATACTGACGATTTGGAGGGAACCAATACTATATTAGGTTCCTTAACTGCCTTTTTGCATTCTGAGGTCAAACTCATCCGGATTTGCCGTTGTCCTTCTCTGATGCACAGTCCCTCTTGAAGTGTCCCATGACGCCACATAGATGGCATATCTGAGAGGTTTGGACATTGGTGGTTGAAGAAATGTGTTGGATCTGGATCCTGCAGTAACTAGCAGTATGTCCATTCCTGTTGCAGTGTGAGCACTGCATCTCCCTACAAGGTCCATGGTGGTGATAATTGCATTTGATGCATTTTGGGAGTTTTCCAGCATAAAGTTTGGCTGGTTTGGGGACCATTGGGACGCCCGAAGGGATGGTAGTAGGAGGTACTGATGTCGTAGCTGTGAAGGTTGTTACTGGTGGTTGTTTCCTGTTCGCCCTTCGAAGCGACTTGTCCTTAGAGTTAGTCCAAGACTTTCGCTTGTTACTTGGATTGGAATGATTGTTAACAATCCCGCTAACACCTGTGTCGTTAGCGTTCAGGTGGGTCAGAATAGCTGACACGGCAGCCGAGACTGCAGCTTGAAAGGTAGCTGCATCAATCTGAAGAGTTGGCGTTTGGTTGATGGGTTGAGCGTCTTTCTTGGATGACATGATTCTGTTACACGGAAGGAAACGAATTTGTGAGCGAAAATGGTTGAATCTAAACGTAGTTCGATCGCTCATGAAAAGAATATAAGTATGTTCTCTAAAGTTCGACCTACATCCCTATGATGCAGTCCTAGTATGGAATGAAAGTATGTTCAGGAAAGTTCGACCTACATCCCTATGATGCAGTCCTAGTAAAGATCGGAAGTAAGTTTCTTAAAACGGTCTCAAGGTGTTTGTTGTTCGAGCCGGGGTATTGTTGGTTGGTGAATAACATGATCCAACCATTACCAGAGACTTGGAGATGTCTTCGTAGTTAAATTGCTATAGTCCAATGACTTGACTAGAGCATGTTCCAAATAGACTCTAACGAAAGTATGATAAGAGTATTTGAACAAAGAATGACTCAGAAGTTAGCCGACTGTCAATATCTTTGATATTCATGACGTACAGGTTCGGGAAAATGACCTTGTAAAAAGGTCTTACATCATAACCAGAGAAGATAGTTCCTGACAGTAAAAAGACCTAACCAAAGTACTTACCGTACAAGATAGTTTCATAGAAAATGCCACATCGGGCATAGACAGAAAGAAGATTCCTTTCTAACAAGGAAAAGTATAGTAAAGTATCTACTACCAGCGACGGTCATCCCTCTGGTGAACTCTCAGTTCATCCAGTTGGCGTTCCACGTCAAGTAGGTGTCTTTCGTATACTCTCTGGCATACTTGAAGTTCCATGACTTCGGCTCGTGATTCAGCCAGTGCTTGCAGCAAGGTTTCATAGTCTCTCTCAGACCTCTCACGAGCATGTTCAAGGTGACTGGTGCGAAGCATATGCATTCCTCCATTTGTATCGACTTCTGCGATACGTTGTAGAGCTGTCCTGCCCTGAATTTTGTTTCGGGCAACTCTTCGGATCAGAATTGGCATGATTCTGTCTTGCTGAGCCCCCATTGCTCAGGTCATAGAAGCTTCGGTCACCATTAAATGGCATGGGCTGATCTTTTCCTTGGCTCCATGTTTCCAAACATTCCACCCACTCAGGCGTCGGGCCATGAAAAGTCGGACGAGGGTTAGGAATCGGAAAGGGAGCTGCCTGGGGTAGGTTCTCAACCTCGGGCTCGAAGATGGCATCGTCTGAAAGGTCTTTAGCATGGTGATCATTCAGAGGGATTGGATGATCATTATCTGGTTCTTCTCCAAACCATCCAGCAATAACTGTGTTCGGAAGGAACAGGTTGTCGTGGGGATGGAAATCCAGCCATGTTATCTACGCGAGAATTTGGGGTAAGAAAATAATTATTAGACGAACTATCTAGATAATTATTTAGGAAATCTTCATTAGCTCCCTCGCTATTTGTAAAGTGCATACCAGATATATGTAATCAAAACAGGATAGGCCTTCGAATAAGTGACCTCAACTCCAAATTCACAAGGAATAAGGGTAAAGCAAAAATTTCACCCATTCTATGTCTATAACATCCTAGTTACATATAACTTTAGCATATCCACTTAGCAATTATCAACTTAGGAATGAAGATTCCATTTTAGTTCTCAAGTATAAAGTACTTATAGTAACACAAAACACCCCTATGGTATTGTAGACTTAGGTTATGTTATAATGTTCCCATTGTGGTAATGTTGGTAAGTTTTTAGACTTGTTGCCATATCACAACCATTCTTGGGCATGTGCTAATCACTCCTTGGAACAGCATAGTTGATCAGGCTATGCCACTCCCAAGACTGACCATACATCCCTGAGCTTACCTGTGATATTCAACAATCGTAATACTTTTGTTCTTGTCATTGTGACACTGATTTTAGTATGAATGTAGGCACGTATACTTACTTAAATATTTTCTTATTTAAAAGTATAACTCTGAGACAGAGTGTTTTAATCCTGATGTATTTATAGTTAGTATATCTTTTATGGGTTGATATACTATATTCACTATAAACAATGCTTTGATACCAATCTGTCACACCCCAAAACCACGAACGGCGGAAACGTTCACGGGTGGAGGACGTCATGTACAGTATCACAACAGTGTAATATAATAAACAAGCAACAACATCATCCATTGCATTATAAGTAGAGTTTTAATACATGTGTGTTCTTTCATAATGTACAACAATAAAATGAATAGTCAAAATAAGGCGAGTCTTGTCTGTGCTCCATCTCCTCCGGTAACCTGACCATCGCATCTGTCTAACTGATGACCTGAGAATACAAGTTATTTTGAAAGTGAGTATCAGCTTTAAAGCTGGTGAATTCATAAGTATTTAAGTGTCATTGTCTTGTTTATGAAAATCTGTTATGACGGCCATGTAAATCTTTTATGTGGAAGAATTGATATAAGTTTGAAAATCCTAGAAAATCCCTTATTTCCTATAAGTATGAAATGTAGTCTTCTAACAAGATCCGAATATTCTATAAGTAAAATGATAGTTTTTCCTTTCTATTGACTAGTACTAGAGTACTTAGCCTAACTCCTCGTTTATGTGAAATTATCACAAAATAAAGTCAACAGGAAAAAGTACTAATGTAAGTGTCGTCACTGGGTACTAGGACTAACACAACATCGCAATAAGCGAAGAAGATAAACTAATGAACATCCGAAGATTGTCCGGAAAAAGTATAAATGTAAGTGTCATCGTTGGGTACTAGGAGTAACACAACATAGAAGATAACCTAATGAACATCCGAAGATTTTCCAGAAAAAGTATAAATGTAAGTGTCATCGCTAGGTACTAGGAGTAACACAACATAGAAGGTAACCTAATGAACATCTGAAGATTGTCCAGAAAAACTATAAATGTAAGTGTCATCTTTGGGTCCTAGGAGTAACAAAACATAGAAGGTAACCTAATGAACATCCAAAGATTGTCTAGAAAAAGTATAAATGTAAGTGTCATCACTGGGTACTAGGAGTAACACAACATAGAAGATAACCTAATGAACATCCGAAGATTGTCCAGAAAAAGTATAAATGTAAGTGTCATCGTTGGGTACTAGGAGTAACACAACATCGCAATAAGCGAAAAGTATAACCTAATGAACAATCGAAGATTGTCCACTTGTCCTCTGTAGCAGCAGCAGGTGGGTGGAGGGGTTAGCCCCGGCTATCGATTTACCTAATATAAATAATAACCTTAGACCTCCATAGATGGTCATCGACCACTGGTGCTAATCAGTGGGGTTCGGAATGGTTAATCCCGCCGAGATATCCCATTGAACCGGGATAGGAAAGATAATTTACACAGAAAGTACAAATAAATCATCCTCTTAGTTCTAAGTACAAGTATCCAGGTAAGTAAATACAGGATAATGCAACTATGTAACAGTGTTCATGTATGGTATTCATGTAAGTGTGTTCATGTTTCAGGTAAGTATATGTAAACATATTCATGTATCGTGTAATCCTAAGTACGTGTACTCATGTATCATGTAAGGTATTGGTATCGACTCATGAATGAACTGACTCTTGTGTGATTCCTTGTAGTAGTAATAATGTTTGATATCTTCTGACTATCCCTATGATAGTTAACTGGAAGGTAACTGGTTGTTTACGTAGGTTTATGCACTCTTGCTACCCAAGAGTATTGGAAACTAAATGAAGGGTGAAAACTATAATCTCTAACATATAAATGAACATATGCGCATAAGTATAGTTTGATTCAAGAAGGTAAAATAATGGTTTTGCAAGATATCTAGGAGTTTTGAACAATAATTAAGAATGACAAGATGTCATTTTAATAAACATTTCAAAACTAATACTTTTGTTATCAAGGTATTTTAGGATAGAAAACCATTTCATGTAACACCTTTTAAAATATGTGAAATCTATTGAGTGAAAACACAGTTATAAAATACATAAGATTGATTTAATAACATATTGTTTTCTACTTGTATCCCCCCCCCCCCCATTAAAGCATTTAAAATCATTTAAAACATTGATTAAGGGGTATGAACTCACCTGTAGTTGGTAGTTTAGATGAACTGGACGGTGTAGGATTGTTAAGCGTCAAGTGAGGACTTGTACACACACTACGGTCCTAATGAACATATAATCACACATATATGCACTCAATTAGTCTCAAGTTACTAATTTATAATGTTTAGACATTCTAGACACAATAAACACTTTATATAAGTCTTTTAAGCCCTAAGGATTGCATCTAAGCTATTGTGGGACAAGGCACTTGTGTTTAGGGTTCCAAAGGACCCCATATATGAGTTTACTCCCCATATACCATCACGCATGGAGTTTACGGTTGTAAACTCTTGAGTTTACGGCCGTAAACTCCCAACCATGGGTGTTTTGTGTATTTTGAAGTTCTAAATGATTCCTAGAATTAATCCAACTTGGTGGTTCAATTCTTGAAAGGGTTTGAGGCCTAAAAACACTCCCTAGAGGAGTTTACGGCCCCAAGGCCATTTCCTTTGGAGTTTACAGCCGTAAACTCCCTTGGAATGGTGTTTTGTTGTTTTCAAGTCTCTTGCATTTAAAGGATAGGTTCTAGACATTTGTTTAAAGCTAATGAGGACCCTAGGCACACTTTGATGCCCTTGTTTGGTGTTTACGGCCTAGGAGCATTACCAAGGCCGTAAACTCACTTCAAGAGGTGGTTTTGATGTGGTTTTGTCCTTCAATTAAGTGGGAAACAATTCCATGTAAAGGTCTAGGGCTTTAGGTGTTTTAAAAGCACCCTTTGCTCCATTTCAATGGAGTTTACGGCCTAAGATACACTTGGGCCGTAAACTCCCATGTGTTTATGTTCTTTGATTGTTTTCTTGTCCTTTATACACCTATAATTGAGTCTAAGGCAGTAGCATAACACAAGGAACAATCTAGATTCGGTTTCGGGAGTTTACCGCCCAAGAACACCTTGGGGAGTAAACTCCTAAATCTAGTGATTTAGCCTTCTAAATATTGTTATTAACACATATTAAAGCTTTCTAACACTACTAGAAAAAGGTACTCACGATTTGGGATAAAAACCCGAAGATCCGTGAGAGAGAAAATGGCTTTTCTCTAGTTGGAAATGTGAATAATGAATGAATTTGGTTCAGAATTCTATTTATAGTCCTGAGATATTTTTGGCAGAAAATATTTTTATTCCTGAAATGATTTCTAATATAACCGAGTGTTGGAATAACAGTGTTGCACAAAACCCTAGTGCAACCACTCTCCTGATATCTCCTTAAGTGTAAATCCTGAAAAACTGCCAAACTTATACACAAAGTTTGGAATTTCACTGAAACTGTTCTATGCTCTATTGTCTTGATATGGTTTGTTCAGAATGGAAATTTTGGGTTGTCACAATGTCTACAGGTTGGGTCAATAATCATTTTCTTTATTTTGTTTACACATTAGATTTATGTTTTTTCCAATCTTTGACACTTGTTTTTTTTTCAAATTTCTGGACAAGTTTTAGATGAAAATCAAGTGAGAAGCATTGTTTATGAAATAAAACAGGTGATTACAGCAAGTTCAAGCAGAAAAAAAAAGAAAGAGATGAAAGGACAAATGCTAAAGATTTTGATGCAGAAGAAGGAGAGCTTCTTAAAGAAGAAAAAGAGCAAGAAGAAGAAGTCTTTGACCAAGTTTGTTGATTTTTCTTTTTTCCCAACAAATAACCATTTTTTTACTATTGACATGAATCTTATAAACCTTATCTGTTTGACTATTTTTTGTTAACAGGTTGGTGAAATTTTGGGAACTTTAGTGGAAACATTTAAAGCTTCATTTTTACCTTTCTTTGATGAGTTATCATCTTAAATAATGCCCATGTGGGTAAGTATTGAGTATTCTAATCCAAATTTCATTTTTTATTTTCTTATTTTGATTATACATTTTTTTAAAGCAATTAGATTTATTATTTTTAATGTTTTGAAGGGCAAGGATAAGGCAACAACAGAAGAGAGACGAATTGCTATTTGCATCTTTGATAACATGGCAGAGCAGTGTCGCGAAGCAGCTTTAAAGCACATTACCTTGCATAGTACTTACCATAATTACCTCTTTAACCTTCAGATTTTTTTTAATATTTTTTTAATTACAAACCAGATATTATGATACATATATCCCTTTCCTTGCTGACGCATGCAATGATAAGAATCCAGATATCGGACAGGTCAGAATTTGTGTATATAATTTCATATTTACGATTTTACACTTGTTAACTTGTTCACTTTTTTTAGGCAACTGTATATCGACTTGGCGTGTGTGCAGAACATGGCGGCTTTGTAATTAAACCTCTTGTTGGAGGTAAATTAGATCTTGCAAATCCTTTCTCTTTCCATTCTATATTGACTTTTTATTGACTTGTTGACTTTTTTATTGATTTTTTAGAGGTTTTTTCAAGGATAAATTTTGTAATAAGACACCCAAATGCTCTCCAGCCTCATAATATAATGGCATACGATAATGCGGTTTATGCTTTAGGAAAAGTATGTCAGTTTCATCGCGACTCTATCAATTCAGCTCAGGTATTTCCGGTATTTAATTGGGTACCCGTTGGTGGTGAACTTGGCTGTTTACATGTTTGCATGGGTGGGGTGTTTGAGTTTTAGTATGGTAATCCTCTTGGTTGATGAAAACCCTGTATTATATGCTTAATGTCAATTTATTTAAAAAAATAGTAAAATGATTTTTTCTTTTACTAAAAAAATTGAATACCCTCTTTCAGGTCTATAAGATTTTAGTTGTGAGATTTCTCGTCGATCCGACATGTATTTTTTCATTGCAAGTGATTTAGGGACTATCAATTTCTTGGTTTCATCATGGTATGAATTATATATAAAGTGGACATCTTGTGGCAAGATTATCCAAAAACATCAAAATCTAGCAGAGATTCTTCAGGTGAACTTTATCTGCGTGTTTTCATGTCTGAAAATTGTGAAAGAAGGAATTTCTGGAGGTTTTTAGTGGACGATTGTATCCAAATCATGGATATGATTGATTGGGAAAGAAGCCATCCAAATAGCATTAAAGATGTGGTTTTGGCTCAGGGAATCGATGCTGCAAGAAACCATTTTCTCTCTGTATGTTTCACCAAATTCTTTTCAATTTCACAAGACATCATGCTCCTTTATGATGTCCATGATGTACTCCAAGTCAACAATAACATGGTATTAAAGATTAAAATTAAATGCAAGAAATAGCAATTTTACTTTCATTTCTTTGTTTATTACATTAAAATACTTGTTCAGGTGAATGCTCTGTTATCTTCTTTAGAGATCGATAATCATGGGGGGTTGGTTAGGGAGCACATGTCTGGTTGATATGTAGAGTTGGATCAGTATTGCTGGGCTGATGAATTTTCCCAACAACACGGTGGGGACCCGAATGCTTGGGCTTTATCCTTTGAGCGACAACATGGTACTGGGGGTTGGGCTTTTAAATTCCAGCATGTCAGTGAGCTCTTTCACATCAATAATTAAAATAATAGTTAAATGTTGACTTACTATTAATTCTTATGTTATTGATTTCAGGAGCAAACGCAGATGATGTCTGTGGACTGAATGGCAGGTGCAAACATTCCATCTTTGGCTGCTATGGAGCAGACCCGAATGCTAGCACACACTTTAGCTTATAATACCAATCCAAAGTTTCAGGTTACTTTACTTACTTTGAATTAAAATGTTTTTTTTTAATTTTATTTTATAATCAATATATTATTTATTTTGTTTGGCAAATAATATGCAGAACTGCAAGTTCCTTCAGTTTGTTTCAAAGATGAGTCATGGGGAATTGACTATTGAGGATAACCAGGTCAGGCCTGCAAGTGGGGATTGGGCAAATGAATATCAACAATAATAAAATGTAGGCCCTTCCTCTACCTCTTGGGCAGAACAGGATGCACGTGAAGAGGCAAGTAAAACTCTTATCCTCTTAATCTTATCAACAGGTATCCATTGACCAATAATCAATGTGTATGAATGTGTTGGTTAAAAAGATTTCATTTTCAACCAGTGCTTATATTCTAGGGCAGCCTTCCAGGTCTGGTGGTATGTTTTGTGCTGATTAATTGTCACTCTGGATAAAAAGGAAAGTAAATCTGATTTTTATAAGGTTTTGACTGATAATTCTTCTGGTTCTAATGTAACTTAGTCTAACATACATTTTTATAAATTTTGAATGAAAATATGATGAAATATATTATATAAATCTGATTTGCATGATTTTGATTATAAGATTATTCACTCAGATTACTATCAAAGAATGTTGTAATGAGGATGCACAATGTTCATTTACTGTTGACAAAATATTAGAACTCACTTCTTCATCTGTCAAAGGCACTTTTGGAGAGATTATTGCCTCTTTTTATTTATAATCTATGCTCCTAGACCTTTATGTGCTACTGTTAATCATGCATCCCTTTCCTCTACAAACCAATTCTCTTTTTCACATAATTGACAAGGAGTTGTTGTATCTATTCAGACTAGGCTTAGAGCAATGGTTGCAAGAGATGAGTTCAGAAGAAGAAGAAGAAACAAGGCTGCAACTATAGTTCAGGTACTATGGATGAATTATGTTTGTAAAGTATTTAAGAAAATGATTAGAAACAAAGGTGAATTTTTATAGATTAGTTAGCTACTTGTAGGTTGATCTTGAATAAGCAAAGGGGCAATGGATTGTATTTTTTGTATCTAATTCGTTTGTAAATTTTTGTTACAACTTCTATTGATTTGTTTTATCTTTCCATGGAACAATTATTTATATGACATTAAATTTATGCAATGGATTCTATTTTTTGTATATGATATTTTATTTTCTATTATGAAACATTAAATACAAATTTAATTTGAAAAATAAGTAAATCTATAAATAATATTTTTTTTAAGCATTTAAAATTATGATACGCAAAAATGTGTGTTGTCTTCATTTATGACATGGCATTTCTTGACAGGGGCTTTCTTGATACGCATTGCGTGTCATTAACATGTGCGTCGTAAGGTTACGACACGCGAATGCGTGTCGTCTTCCTTTATGATAGGGCCTTCCTTGATACGCATTGCGTGTCGTAAATGCGCGTCGTAATTGCGCGTTGTAAATGCGCGTCGTCTATAGACGACGCACAAAAGCGCTTCGTCTCTCTTTATGACAGGGCCTTCCTTGCCGCGCATTTGCACGTCGTCTGAGCCTTTTACGACGTGCAATGAGCGTCGTAAAAGGATGTTTTTCTAGTAGTGCGGGTTAGAATGCCAACATACTATGAGTCCAATCATCCTTGGGATGGAATACTCTCGGCCGATAACCTTCGGGTTGGAATGCCCACACACCTACACATACAACAACTACTATAGGTCCAATCATCTGTCGGGATGGAATACTACAGTCCCTCAACCATCGGGTTGGAATGCCAAACAACTATGAGTCCAATCATCCTCCGGATGGAATACTCTCGGCCCACAACCATCGGGTTAGATTACCCACATACGATGAGTTCAATCATTTTACGGATGGAATACTCTTGGACCACTACCATTGGGTTGGATTGCCAATATACGATGAGTCCAATCATCCTCGGGATGGAATACTCTCGGCCCACAACCATCAGGTTGGATTGCCTGCATACGATCAATCAAACACGTGCACCTATATCAAATAATTATATAACAGTCTACAAGACAACATACTAGAGCCCTATCATCCTCGGGATGGGATACCCTCCATTAATTCTCAATCATGTGCGCATATAACAGGTAATCTCCTACTAGCATACAGACAGTCAGACCATACTATAGGTCACTAAGCATATGCACATCTAATCTACCAGGATACCGATCTAACTGATCATACTAGCATATAACCATCCTATCTACCATAATGTCGAGCTAACATATCACAATAGTAACTATCTCAAATAACAAATCAAAGGGCCGGCCTTAGTGCCTTAGACCCTTGAGTATAGTGAGGATAACTCACCTTGCAATGTCGGACTGAACCACGAAATCACACTCCCGAAACACTGCCCCAAACTCCAACACCTAAAACCATCAATTATCCAATTCATAAATATCCGCTTACCAATTATTCTCAATAGTCAAACAGGTCAACCCTTGGTTCGAGGTCAAAGTCAACTGTTAAGGTCAACAGTCCGTGTTGACCTCAACTCGTCGAGTACCCTCAGCTACTCACCGAGTTCCTTGCATAACTTGCCAACTCGTCGAGTCAGCATGCCACTCGCCAAGTCCAAGGCAATCTTCATCGGACTCGCCGAGTTGTTCGTCCAACCCGTCGAGTTCATGACCATCTTCATATGACTCGCCGAGTCTACCATGAGACTAGCCGAGTCCCTTCAGTCCTTCATCCATACAGATGCTTTTTAAGCCATGTTAAGGCTCCATACCACATATAAATATATACTTCATTGCCCAAAATCGACACTATTGTATTCTTGGAGTTCATGGTGGTTTTGGGTGCATGGAGATTCTCTCTCAAGTTCCTCCTTTGTCCATGATGTGTTGTGATTCCACTTGAGGCTTCCACACTATTGGGGCTAAGCTCTTAAGGCTAGATACATCAAGACTTCAATCTCCACCATGAGGTATGTTATCTTAACTAGATTCTTGTGTGGTATATGACAATTGTATGCTAGTTATAGGTTTAATACATTGGAAACACAATTGCATGTATAATTAGTGAAAACATAGATCCAAGGTATTTAGGGTTGCATGAACACCTTAGGAGTGTTAGAATGCTTAAAACCCATCAGTGGTATCAGAGCCTAGGCTTGTTTTCAATTATACTTGCTTATATTTGCTGAAAATCGAAGTTTTGTTGTTCTGGGCTGGGGACTCGCCAAGTCCATGTGTAAAATCATCCAACTCGTCGATTTGGTTCATGCACTCAGCTAGTTGGACCCCCAGACAGCATATCTTTGAGTTTTATGGTTGGAATTGGTCTAGATTCATTACCTTAAACTGTTTTGGACTTATAAAACATGTTTTTGAAGTGGTAATGATTATGGTAAACCGATTTCAAAGTTATTATCAAAGTTTCAAGTTTTATATATGTTTATATGATTCTTGAAAATTGTTGATATGGATTGTTCATGCTTACGAGTTTTGGTAGAGCATAGGAATTATGTGCAAATTGTTTGTTATTGTAATTTTTGATCTCATTGACATTGGATGGACTCCATAACTTGTTCTCAAGTTATGGAACACCAAACCTTTTCATGTTACCTTGTTTTATGAGTTAATTTAGATTAATGAACAAATTATGTGTTAGTTGTTTTCAATCTAAATTGATCTAAAAGTAGTTCATAAAATTTGTTTTTGTAACTTGTCCTCAAGGTTATATGAAAAGTCACATTTATGACTCTTAAAACTCATAAAATTGCCATAGGTTACAAAATGAAGAGTTTTTTTTTTACATAAATAGTTTTATGAACTCCATAACGTGTCCTCAAGTTATGGATGTTCAAGAGTCTCTTCATTAAAGATTTTTAAAACCTTAATTAAACTCATAAGTTAAAAAAATCTAAGAGTTTGAAAAAGTTTCAAAAGTTTCCCTCAAGTTTGGGAATTTGCTAAGTTACCTCCACATGTATACTTTAATTCCAAATTAAACCTTAGAATTTTTAAATTTTAAAATTCGACCTTATACTATTATAATATTAAAAGTTAATGGTTATATATATGTATAAGATAAAGTCAATCTTACCGTTAGTATGCCTCATTCACGAAGCCAGACTCTAAGGGGGGGGGGGGGGGGGGGGGGGGTAAGGTTACTGCAATGGCAGTTTAATGGGTGTCCACTCTCACCCACCGCTTCCTTGACTGGTGGAGGGTCGTTAGCCGAACGGGTAGGATAGGACTCTAATTCTTCTTTCATTAAAAGTGCAATGATAAACCCTAAGTAACTAAACACTTATAAATTCCCAATTTGGTTCTAACCCATGAAATTTCACTTTTCACCCTTGTTAAGTCGTTAGTGGAGAGTGTGTGGTTAACCGACACACTAACATGGGACTGACAATGTGTGGCAAAGGGTGACTTAAGTTTTATCATAGATTGGTGGAGCGCGTGTGGTTAACCGACACATCAATTGGCTGATAAAATTAAGGGTACCAAGTCAATTTGCATGGTTTTTCACACCTTGTTTGTGATCCTCGGCATCCCAGTCACAAACTTGAGAAGGCACAATCGAGATTTAAACATGCCATTGAAAGTTCAATGAATCTCAAAAGATCTAGGAGTTTCAAATCCAATTAAAACTTAATAATTTATTTTGTTTTTCATGGTGGAAATTGGTAAATCGTCATTTACCTACCTTCAAATATTTTGTAGCTTGGATTACGTCAACCCTCTTCCAAGTTATAAAATAGTTTGTTGGGTCCTAGCCTTAATATTTCATATTGGGTGTTATGTTAAGGACTAAAATCAGCTGAAACTAGGATTTCTCCCTCGTAGATGTCTAAGTTCAGACAATTATGGTCTTCTTCATCCTTTTAGATAGAGCTTTCCAAAAGAAGATGATATCCCAAATGGCAATCAAGGTGAAAGATCAATCCCTTTGTTGTGCATTAATAGGACTAGACATCATACTTCACTTCCTCCACCTCCTCCAATACTTCTCCCTGACCCACAAGTTCAAGGTCACTCAATCCCTATTTGGCAAGCAAAGTATATATGTGCTTACATCTTGGAGATTAAGTCACATATTGGCAAGCCGGGAGAGTTAGGTGTCAAAGTCTTAAGGAAGTTGACTGTTAACTGGGTTTTTCAATCACTTCCCAAGTCATATAGTGAGTTCTTTAAGGACTACTATGTGACAGACCACGACTTCAGCCTTAATGATCTTACCTATTTGCTTGTTGTTGCTAAAATCTACAATGATTTGGAGCACTGGTAAAGCAAATCTGATTGGATAAACTACTTCCCAAACCTATTTGGACATTGACAATGGTGACATCGGAAGTCTAGAAAAACTTTCTCTTCCCAATGGAAAGGGATCGGCCATGGTCAAGTCATTTGACTCAATGGTAAAGAGAAAGGCTAAGTCTGGACAATCAAGTGTACCATTTCCAAAGAGTCCATATGTTTGTTCTTCCAAAAGAAGGGGCATTGGTTGTGAAGCTGCCAAATATACCTGAAAGTTCATAAGGATGGTAAAAGTCAAAAAGTTTGACTTTGCTTCAGGTAAAGTCCATTATCTAACTCTATTAAGTTCTTATTTGGAGATTCCTAATATGTGATGTAATGTAATTAAATTTTGATTTTTTGGAAAATCAAAGGAAGCTTAAAAGAAGAGTATGTTGATTCTGATTGTGAAGAGATGGATTTCAATCGCATGGTTCGGTGATCAGAATTTTGAGCTGCTGCTTAAAGATTTATGATAGATTGCTTAGGAATAGATAACAACAAGTTTTTCATATGTATTTGCATTGTAAGGATAAGTTTTTTCCGCAAGTTTTAAAATAAAAGAAAGGTTTTGATTTTATTTATTTTAAGTATTCTTACAATGGCATTTGTGAAAAAACATCGTTTATATGATTTCGTTGATAGCAATATTGGAAAATGGATTTGATTCTTTCATTTTGTGGTAGTGTCATCACCTAAGTTTCTTTTGGATAGAAACTTGGAATCATGCAACTTGTATTGTATGATGAATGAGAATTTTCATCTTTTGTAAATTAAGACTAATTCCGTGTTCATATGTACATGTGAGTGAAGTGAAGGACTAAAGGATCGGGTACATTAGGTCGTGCACTGGTCAGGTCCACCACAAAGGCTAATAAGGTTATTCATTATGATTTACTAAAGTTTAATAAATAAGGTTATGCTTACAAGTTGAAGTGTAATTCTGAAACGTTAGAAAGGTTTCAATGATTGGCAGAATAAATAAGAAGAATCAAATTAGGTAGAAAGATAAAAGTTTCTCCAATATGAAGAGATGGGAGAGTACTTGATTATCTTGTTTTATTATTATCTTAGTGATTATAAAACCGTATCACAATTGATCCTCTAAAGACACCTTAGTGCATTTGTTTGGCTAAGGAGAGGATTCATGAATTATTGAAATGGTTAAATCAAAAGATAAATCATAATTCATTCCAAAATCAAGTCTTAGAGTAATAATCTAAGATTGTAACTTGAGTGACATAATTTAAAAAAAAAGGTTTATAACACTTATCAAATGTAGAGCAACATGCATCTTACTCTTGTACATTTGAAATTGGTAAGTTGTGATGTTTTGGATAAAACAGAGACCAACTAAGACCAATTGTGAGAAGTGTTTATCTTGATAAGAATCCACACTAACTCTTGAGAATATTTGTTTTTTCAAGGAATGGTTTTTTACAAGAAAATCTTATATGTCAAGAGGACAGTGGGAGTCCTAAAGATCTTCGAAAAGTTTCAAGAACTAATCAAGAATAAAACCCATTGTTTAATCGCTAGCACACAACTTGAGGTTTGTAACCCATTGTGTTGGCATATTTCTATGTCTATTCCAGTTAAAAGTTGACTATTCTTGTGAGTTCTATGAGTTCTCAATTGTTTTCATAACAACCTAGAAGCAATGGTAGGCCCTATGCTGCCAGGTGGCAAGAAATTAAGATTAAACAAGTTCAATCCATATGAGTCTGGATTTGTCACTAACCTTGTATTATGATTATGGTTATGAAAAATTTGAAGGGTTTTGAGCATTCTAACACTCCTATGGTGTACATGCAACCCTAAATACCTTGGATCTATGTTTTCTCTATTATACATGCAAACTTGAACTTTGCAAGGTATTACCCTAACTAACATACAATCTTTTGATACTTGGGTAACATAAACAAGATAAAAGACATAACTTTTCATGTAGCTTGATTCCATGTAGATTAAGAGCCTAATGCCTCAAGTGTGACACCTCAAATGGTTCACACAACATCACCAACAACTTGGAATAACTTGAAAGATAAATGTTCCTATGCTCAAATCGGCTAGCCCTCATGTGTACACACACTAGTGCCAATTTCTTGAGCCATGGGGTCCTTATATATGGTGGCTATTAGGGTTATACCATGTAACTCATGTCTTTCCATATTCTTCATGCTCCATGGGTTAAAACCTCCATGGAGTATCCATGGGTTTAGCCCAACATGAATGACTATGGATCATAAGCCCACATATATAAGAATGAATGATTTACACAATCAATCCCCATGTATTTAATTAGTCTTCTTTTGATCACAAAATTACTTCCAAATTAATTATTGATCAATACTAATTAAATAATATGATTTCATATTAATATATTAGAACTTATAATATATTAACAAATCATAATTATCCTTTTCTCACAAAAGTCTATCCAAATTGTTCTGATGCCATTCCACCCAAATGGACCTTGCCAATTATAGTTATGGACTTGGACACTAATCCAACAAAATTCACATGGATAGGAACACTTACGCCATAGAAAATCTAAGTGTCATAAGGTATCTCTTCGATTCATGAAAATGATGGTGAGAAAACGCTTTCACTAGGTAGATTTTAAGTAGATAGCAATTGTGATATTTGTATTCTCATGTCGTTAGTGGAGCCTGTATGGTTAACCAACACACTAACTGGTGAGAATGAAAAAAGGTCTAAACACATGTGATATATCTAAGGAAAGATGTATGATTTTGATAAAGTCTTATCAAAGAAATGTCGTATCAGAAATCTAAACTTTGGTAAGAAAGTCAATAAAGAATTGATTTCTAGAAGTCCACCTGATTTCTGGGAACATGTCAAAGCTAGTGGGAGCATAAGTTTTATGATGGTAAGATAATAATCATTATGCTAGTGGGAGCATGATTATTATGTTCAGTGTTGCAATTTAGCAATGTTAAGTATAGAAAACAAAAGTTTCAATTCGCCTTGAAAAGTTGTTTTGTTATAATTAAGGGAGAGGATTTTATACTTCATTCCAATTCTACAAGCTTAGATTGAGATTTTAATCAACTTTAGTCAAGGATATATATGAATGTTATGTTGGAATGGTTCAACATAAGGAAATTCTATATATGTTGCATTCTCAAAATTCGATTATGATTACGGCATTCCTCTTCATAGTTCGAATTGTGAGAACATGGAAAATAAAAAATTTTATAGCATGAATCGTGTCCCACATGCTTCGGTTATAGGATCAATTACATCCATTCTAAATTTTCCAAATGCTTAGGTCATTAAGAGGGAAAAAGGAATAGAACAGGATTTGACTAAAATGATTAAGCAATTGCTGAGGACAATCTGAGGTTTACCAAAGATTGGATGCTCGTGGACAATTGGAAGTATAGTGTAGACTTTGGAAAGGACCATATTGACATATTCTGAAAGGAGACAACTCTTGTTCAGAAGTGATAGACAAAATGGTATATGGAATTGTTTTCATAGGTGGAAGTTATTCTCTGAATCTGTGTAAGATTAGAAAACTTAATGCAAAGAAGGATGTTCAAAGGAATGTACTTTGAATATGAGACTTCGTTTCCATGGAATTGATCTCCCTTAGAATACTTTGTAATATCTGTTGCCAAGTCTTTGTGACTTTTGTGCATAGTCATTACAAGAGAATCATTGCATATAAGTTTAGACCTAACATATTACAGTAAATGGCAAGAGTTTGGTATTCTTACATTTACAAAAGGGATTGGGATTGTGAAATGAGCATCATTGGAGTCGTGTTCAATTGTTCTATTTCACAAAAGAAAGGACCATATGTAAACATAGTGTGCATGCTTGCAACATGGCATGACTATTGTTTTAATTCAAGTATTAAGTGGATACATCGAAACATTATACAATGAATAATGAGTAATCAATATGGTGCTTAGATAAAAAGGTTTTCATTTACACTCAAAGTGTTGGGGCCATATAGGATTAGTAATATTCTTGTTTTTCACTTTGCATGTTTTGACTTCCCGAATAACTAGGTTATTCAAACCATCCACAGTTAATCATACTTTGGAAGTAGGTATTGAGGCAAGACTGTCATGAATGAGTCTGTAGTTTGTCTAGGTGGTTAGACTTAGCTGCAGTGTACATGAGTACTCCTGGAATAAGATTCGAGTATTGGATTAAATCCACGCGCATTTGTATCACTTCATGGATTTTATCACAAGTGAATCATGAGACGATAATATCCTATATTCTTCAAACCTAGAGATATGAGTTGTTGACTATGAGTTGGTTATACATTGATTGTACGAAAACGCATCAGTAACTTGATGTTATAAAACTTGCCTTTGTGTATGATTCAACAAGTAGTAAGTACAAGTATATGAGTCGAAGTTTATCCATTCCTTTTACCTCATAAGGATAACAGCGATATCTGTGGGCCCCTCGATGATTTAGTGATGACACCCCTAAGTGCTTGGCCAAGCCTAGACTGATTTGATTTGTTCAATTAGTTGATTTTCATAAATCGAAAATCAGGAAACAACAAATGGACAGAGAGAATGATTATAATCCATGTCTCAGTCCATATGATATCTAGAATGGAGGAATATATGATCACTTATCTAATGGACGCGTCATTGATTTGTTCAGAGTTCGACAACGGCTTTAAGAGCTACGATTGCTAGTCAGGTTATGAAGTTGTACTTGCAATAATAGTATTAGACTTATCCAAGTGGGAGACTGTTGGATTAGATGTCTAAGCCCATAACTATTATTGGTATTTACTTGACGCGAGAGTAGCATGGTCCATTTGGGTTGCATATCTTCAGGACAATTTGCTAGGATGGACTCTTGAGAGAAGGTTATATATGATTTATTAATATATTATAGGTACGAACATATTAATATGAAATCGTGATTCCCAAGAAATTGTTCGATTTCTTCTGGAAGCAGATGATTAATCATCTGCTTCTCACGTTCCGTGAATAGCCGGGACATTGAGGAATATCCAGAAAGGCATTTCAGGAATCGGTTTGATTCTATCTCTGTTCCTTCCGTTTGAAGAAAGGAAAGATCCCAAAGAATCGATCTTTCTTTTAGTTGTTGAATCTCTCTTTGATTGATCAATGTGTGATATTCTGAATCCTCATTACTAATGGAATCAAAATGATCACTGGATTGATCAGAAGATCCTTTCAATTGGCTAGAATTTTTAATTAGTATTGATCAAGAATTAATTTAGAATTGATTTAGTGAATAAAAACAGACTAATTAAATCTATGGGGACTAATATGTTAATTAGTTATATTCATCTGTGTTGGGCTTATGATCCATGTTGGACCAAGTTTATGTATGGATACATAAAGAGTTGGGCCACATGAACCATGGATCATAAGACCCATGGGTATGGATTTGGGTTATATCCATGACCCTAGAAATCCCACATATAAATACATACTTTGTGACATCCCCAAAATCTCGGCCAGAAAAGACCGATTTCATTTATGCTTTTTAAAACATTTTCAGAGTAAATCCATTTGATTTTTAAAAGAGATGCGGAATTTGTTCCCAAAAACAAAACATGATAAGATAGATATTTATCAAAACATTTCATATAGAAATATGATTTCATTTCATAATCAAAAGTCGGGATGTCATGTTCCGATACAGATCATAAAGCATAAACGATGATATTACAAGTCGTTCAACAAATATACACATATACAGACTTGTAAACAAAACAACTTGATGATTCGCCCATCTTAAGCTCTTGTGCCACTTCCTGTAATACAAATCAACTGAGTGGGTCAGGCTTGGGAGCCTGGTGAGCATATAGGGTTTTCAAACCCACAATAATTATATTTAATTACAACAATCAACAATAAACCCGATTACCCATTCCCGTTATCCTCACCTTACGTTCCTAAAAATAACGTCTATTATAAGGAACTTATTTCAGGATTTTCATCGGGACGGACATTACTGCAGAGGGGCTTCCTCGACAATAAGTGTCCTAAAGGCAACCATGTGGGGGATAGAGTACACCGGTGAACACGTCGTTCACAACACCTATAGGTAATGAGCCTGCTAGTGTTCCACAGGACAGTCTAGAATAGTCCGTGGTCGTCATCCATACTCTGTTGAATGACTAGAATAACACCAATAACACCGAGGCCTCTCATCTGTTTATTTCACACCAATTATCTACCCATGTTCTACCCAACATATTAGTAGATAAAAATATACATTTTTATACATTGTTTAAAAACCTGTATAGCATGCTTTAATCAATACATATTCCACATAACAGATGAAGCATACACACATAACACGTATTTCATAGAGAATATATCAAATCTATGAGATAGAAGAGAGTGAATATACATTCACACATATAACCACAAAATATATACACGTAGCACGTATTTTATATTAAATACTTCATAATATTGCGTTGGAAAGAAAATAACTACACACTCACTTGATCAGAAGATGATCCGACAGCACTACGGCTTATAGAAGTAGTATACTTTGATAGATCTGGAAGATCTTCACCAAAATCGAACTCCTCGCGGGCAGAGCTTCGGCTCGGGAATAACGCTCTTCGGGATCCTCGGGGCTTCGGATCTTGCTTCGGGGCTCGGGAATGATACCGGGGCTTCGGGATATGATTGGCACGCAAATCGAGGCAAAACTTAGAGAGAGGGAAGTGTTTGAACAAGAGAAAATGGCTGATTTCGAGTTCTATTTATAGGCTGAGGGTCTGGGATTACGCGGGGCGTAATCTCAAATTACGCAGGGCGTACTCAGTACGCGGGGCGTACTCGGTTACGCGGGGCGTACTTTGACGTCACTGCATGCGTCGATCTGTGGCACTCGAGTATTGGTCAGGCAACTTGCATCCGACTGAGTACGCGGGGCGTACTCAATTACGCGGGGCGTAATTGACTCGTCGAACTTCTAAATTGCGTAACTTTCGCATACGAGCTCCGTTTTCGACGTTCTTTATATCCACGCGAAGGTCAGACCATACTCTACAACTTTCATTTAGACCCCGTCGGCTAATTTTGATTTTATTTTTATTATTATTTTTAGAAGGCCGGGACAGAAAAACTTCGTTATAAATTCATAACTTCTTCGTTTGACGTCCGTTCTCACCTAACTTTTCATCGTTTCGCTACTAACAACGAGATCTTCGATTCTCATTTAGATTGTTTCGGCTAAAAACCGCTCGATCTCAAATCGAGTATTCGGGCTGCATACTGCTAAGTCGAAACTTAGAAAAATCATAACTTCCTCATACGAAGTCAGATTTGGGCGTTCCTTTTATGCACGCTCTCGGTTTAACGAAATCTACGACTTTCGTTTTGATCGCTAAGGCTAAATATCGCTCTATCTTAAATTCATATTTTTACGTCACTCGACGTCGTGCCGGTTCTATCGTGAAACTTCGACAGGTCATAACTTCTTCGTTATAACTCGGATTTTGGCATTCCTTATATCTCCGGAATCCTTGTTTCAACCACTACAACTTTATGCAAAGATATCGGGCATATCTCACACTTTAATTTTGACGCTTAGTTTATTCTTAATTCATTAAATTATAATAATTAAGAAAATAAACACATAAATCACATAATTCACATAATTCACAAATAATACATTTTTATTATTTCAAATTGGGGTTACAATGGTTAACCTAGACTATTACATTGCTAAAATGGCAAGCCTAGAAACACGGGCGTTACATACTTCATTGCCCAAAATCGATACTAGTGTATTCTTGGAGTTCATGGTGGTTTTGGGTGCATGGAGATTCTCTCTCAAGTTCCTCCTTTTTCCATGATGTGTTGTGATTCCACTTAAGGCTTCCACACTATTGGGTCTAGGCTCTTAAGGTTAGATACATCAAGACTTCAATCTCCTCCATGAGGTATGTTATCCTAACTAGATTCTTGTGTGGTATATGATAATTGTATGCTAGTCATAGGTTTAATATCTTGGAAACACCCTTGCATGTATAATTAGTGAAAACATAGATCCAAGGTATTTAGGGTTGCATGAACGCCTTAGGAGTGTTAGAATGCGTAAAACCCAACAGAACCTAATAGCTACAAGGAAGCCATGGCAGGCCCGGAGTCTGCGAAATGGAAAGAGGCTATGGACAGCGAGATTCAGTCCATGTATGACAACCAAGTTTGGAATTTGGTTGACAATGTGTCAAGTCGTAAGACGGTCGCGTGCAAGTGGATATTCAAGAAGAAGACTGAAATGGATGGGAAGGTACACACTTATAAGGCACGATTGGTTGCGAAGGGCTTTACTCAAACTCCCGGAGTTGACTATGGTAAGACCTTCTCGCCAGTTGCGAAGATAAAGTCTATTAGGGTGATGCTAGCCATTGCTGTATTTCATGACTGAGATTTGGCAGATGGATGTCAAAACCGCTTTTCTTAATGGAAAGTTGGCTGAGGATGTTTACATGAGTCAGCCAGAGGGTTTTTTCGATGCTAAACATCCTAATAGAGTGTGTAAGCATGAGAAGTCCATTTATGGATTAAATCAAGCATCTCGCAGATGGAATCTTTGTTTCGATGAGAAAGTCAAAGAGTTTGGCTTCCTGCGAAGCGATGATGATTCATGTGTATATGTGAAAGCCAGTGGGAGTATAGTTAGCTTCCTCGTATTGTATGTTAATGACATACTACTTATAGGAAACGACATCTCGACCCTACAGGAAGTTAAGTCCTGGCTTGGGAAGTGTTTTGCTTTGAAGGACCTCAGAGAGGCTGCCTATATTATGGGAATAAGGATAGTGAGAAACAGGAGTAAAATACTAATAGGACTTAGTCAGAATACTTACTTGGACAAGGTACTAAAACGTTTTAGTTTGGAGAATTCCAAGAAAGGGGAGTTACCAATCCAAAGTAATGCCAAGTTGAGTAAGACTCAAAGCCCGAGTACCGAAGTCGAGATAGAAGAGATGAGCCGAGTACCTTACGTGTCTGCAATTGGCTCGATCATGTATGCTATGACTTGTACTCGCCCTGATGTGGCCTTCCCTTTGAGCATGGTCAGCAGATATCAAGGGAACCATGACAGAGCACATTGGACCGCAGTCAAGAATATTCTTAAGTACCTTTGGAGGACCAAGGAATGGTTTCTAGTCCTCGGTGGGAGGGATGACTTAAGGGTGCGAGGGTATAGTGATGCCAATTATCAGACCGACCAAGACAAATACCGTTCTTAGTCAGGCTGGGTCTTTACCCTAAATGGGGGAGCAGTGACTTGGAAAAGTTCCAAGTAGGAGACCAGATTTGATTCAACATGCGAATCATATTATATAGCATCGAGTGAAGCGTCAAAGGAGGCGATATGGTTTAAAAAGTTCATCGAAGACCTTGGAGTTGTGCCAGCCATAAAGGAGCCTATGGAGATTTTCTACAATAATGAAGGAGCGGTTGCCTTAACCAAGGAACCAAGGGATCATGGAAGAGGGACTCCTCGTAGTGAAGAGGGTATCGTCAGATGATAACGCAACAGATCCCCTTACGAAGGGACTGAGTAGGGTTAAGCACTTGCAACACGCTAGAAGCACTAAGCTGAAGGACGATATTAGTTTAGATTAGATAGCTTCGAAACATGTAATAGATAAATGTAATTAACTTTTGATGATTAAATAAAGGAGTATTATTTATGAGTAAAGTTATTGTCTTGTGTTAATTATTTACCTATTGTTCCACTTTTCATGTTTTGACATCCTGAATAATAAGATTATTCGAACAGTCCACACTCGCTTATACTTTGGAAGTAGGTATGAAAGAAGATTGTCATGAATCGGTTTGTAGACTGGCTAAAGTGTATTATACATAGAAAAGGTTTGTTGCAAAGTTCATGAGTGCTTATCAATAAGATTTGAGCATTGGATTAGACCCACGCTTGTTGGTATCACTTCATGGAATTTATCACGAGTGATCGCAAGACGATAATATCATATAGTCTTGAAACATAGATATATGGTTTATTGTTTGCAAGTTGGTTGTGCATTGATATTGCATAAACGCATCAGTAAATTGATGTTATGAAACACATTGTTGTGCATAATTTGATGAGTGAATAGTAATGCATATAAGTCGAAGTTTATCTGCTCCTTTTATCCTAAGAGGGTAAAAGCGATATCTGGGCCCCTCGATGATTTGGTTTGACTTATGTGTCGGGCCTGGTCAAGACTGAATTGTTGTGTTCAATTTAGTTCTATGTCAGACAAATCGGAGATTGAGAAATAAACTCTAGGACAATAAGTATGACTATGTTCCATGTAATTGTCTGCATGATATCTAGAACGAAGGACTGTACGATCCCTTATCTAAAGGACAGGTTACTGATAAGATCAGAGTTCGACTTCGTCTTTGAGAGCTAGGATTGCTAATCAGATCTTGAATTCATACTTGCATTTATAGTTACTAGACTTTTCCAAGTGGGAGACTGTTGGAATAGTGTCTAAGCCCGTAACTATATTTGGTATGTACTTGACCCGGTTGTACGTGGTCCTTTTGGGTTGCCTTCACCAAAGCAACTGGACAGGATGATTTATAGAGAGAAATAGGTTATTATGGTTAATTGATATATTATATGAATAATATATTAAAAGAGAAATCATATAGTTTAATTAATATTGGTCAAGAATTAGTTAAGAATTAATTATGTGGCTAAAAGGGATTAACTAAATAAGGGGGACTGGAACTGTCAATTATAAGATAATTGATTTTGGGCTGTGAATTCTTATGAATATAGGGGGGATGAAATTTAGAGTGGAAGCCCACTCTAATTTTGTCTTAGGGACCTTATTGCAGAAGGTTTTGAAGCTGCTTAGGGCCTAAGTCATCTAATTAGGGTTTTGACTGAAACCCAGTAGCTCAGCTATTTAAGGGACCCTAGGGCTATAGATTTTGGCTAACTAAGAAACCCTAGAGTTCCTAAGAGCCAAAATTGTGCCTCTCTCCTTCTCTCTTAAAAATCATCTTCTTGCCTTGGTGTTTGTAAGCCATTAGAGGTATTACACATATGATACTAAGCTCTTGAACATTAAAGATTCTTGTAACTATTGAAAGGTATCATCTAAAATTGTTTTATGATAGATATCGTTTTCATAGTATGCTAGATTAGGGTTTGCAAGCTTTGGATAAATTTTCATGTACAATAGAGAAACCTAGATCCAAAGCTTTAGGGTTTTGCATGTGCACATAGGATGTTCTTTTGCTGAAAACCATCATTACGACCCTTATTTTAAATTGAATTTCACATCTGTATAGCCTAATAAGTAACCAAAAATTATGTTAAAAGAGATAAACTTAAGGCTTAACCATTAATTACTTAATAGAACACCAAAACTGATTTAGAAGCTATTATGATCAATTTTCCCAAATCTAGCCTCCAAATTCTAAAATTCATGTTGGTCAATAAGAACATCTAAAAATCATGAGACTTAGTTTTCTGGAAATCTTAGTGAGTCTAGTTTCTTCAAAGTTCGAATCACATTTCGAAATTCCAAATCCTTGAGGGGTAAAATTGACAATCTTCTCAGACTGGTCCATGCTATCACAGATTTCAAGCATTGTCTTCAAAAAATCATAATAAATTCATCAGAACTTCAGTTGCTAAAATTCCAAAGCCTATAGTTAGATATGGATGTATAGTTTCCCACATATAAAGGAGCTAATGTAATTCTTAGTAGATTGGTACAGTTTATTCCAAGAGTGTTGAGTGGTCCAGAAAGTGACAACTTAAAGTTACTAACTTGTAAATTTAATATAAAATCAACCAAAAAATGTTAGAACGGGATATTTATATTTATGAATAGATAAAACGGGGTACTTTACCAATAATATTTTATTGAAATTTAAGAATGGGTTGAAAGGTAAGAAATTAGATCCCAACAGAGCACTACAATCAAATAAAAAATAAGAAAATATGTACATAAGTTCTATAAGAGTAATACAACAAAGAACAAGCTAAATAATGTTATAATTGTTGTGTAGATTCTCATAAAGGAAATGATCCATCTAGCTCAAGCTAGCTAATTTTCAAGTTCAAGGAGGTAAGTTACACTAACTCTCCTATTATGTAGACATTACTTTTTTATGTTATTGTTCATGGATACCCTAATCTGGTAGAGCGAACAAGGAAATGCAGAATGTGGTTTGTTCTCTAGTGAGACAAGCAGACAAGATCCATTTCCGCGTTCTCGATTTGTTAATTGTTCTCGTGTATTGAATCACATGTGATTATATGATCTAATCACATATGACTTATATGCACAAAATTCATTTTTATGTTTTCGATTGAATAGTTTTTCTTTGTCCATATTAATCGTATGTGATTAAATACATATAATGACATATGATTAAATACATAAAGGCAACTAGATTAAATACATGATAACGACTTTTTAATTGAGAATGCGAATTTGAATCTTATTCACATAAATCATATGTGATTAGATACATATAATCACATATGATTAAATACACGAGAACAATTATTGAATCAAGAACACAAAAATGAATATTGTCCACATAAATAATATGTTATTAGATACATATAATCACATATTATTATATGTATCTAATCACGTATTATTTATGTGGCTAAGATTCATTTTTGCGTATCCAATCATATGCGATTATATATATATATATATATATATATATATATATATATATATATATATATACATGTGATTATATACACGATAACATACAATGAATCAAAACTAGCAAATAAATCACATTCAACATGTGTGCTTAAATACATCTAATCACATGTGATTATCTGGATCTAATCACATATGATTTATGTGGACACAATTCATTTTCGCTTTGTCGATTCAATAGTTGTTCTCGTGTATTTTCTCACATGTGATTATATGTATAATCGCATGTGATTAAGTATAGGAGCACAACCATTGAATCGAGAAGGCAAAAATAAATCTTGTCCACCTCAAATCATATGTAATTAGGTACATATAATAACATGTGATTATATGTATTTAATCACATATGGTTTTTATGGACAATATTTATTTTTGCATTATTAATTCAATAGTTGGTCTCATGTATTTAATCACAGACGATTTATGTGAAAAAGATTTGTTTTCACGTTATTGATTCAATAAATCATATGTGATGAAATATATATAATCACATTTAATTATATACACGAAAACAACTATTGAATCAAGAACATTAAAACAAATTTATTTCCACGTTAATAATAAGTGATTAAATACATATAATCACATGTGATTAAATATATGAGAAAAATTATTGAAACGAAAAATCAAAAATGAATATTGTTCACATAAATCATATATGATTGGATACATATAATCACATGTTATTATACGTATCTAAACACATATGATTAAACTTGACAAAAAATAATTATTGAATCGAGTACGCAATAATGACATATGTGATTAAATATATCTAATTACATTTGATTAAATATATCTAATCACATGTGATTATATGTATCTAATCACATTATTTATATGGACAAAAAAGAATATTGTCCATATAAATCATATGTGATTAAATACAAATAATCACAGGTGATTATATACACATAATCACAAGTGGTGGTGATGGGTGGTGGTGGTGGTGTGTAGTGATGTTTGGTGGTGTTAGGTGGTAGGTGGTGGTGGTGGTGAACGGTGGTGGGGGTGATATGTAGGGTGGTAATTATTATGGGTGGCAGGTGGTGGTGGCGAGTGGTAGTGATGGGTGGTGGAGACGGGTGAAGGTGATAGGTGGTGGTGATGGGTGGGTGGTGGTTGGTGGTGACGGTGGTAATGGTGTATGTTGGTTTTGGCGGGTGATTGGTGGGGTGGTGGTGGGTTGTGGAGGCAGGGATAAGAGGTGATGGTTGGTGGTGAAAGGTGACGGTGGTGGGGGTGGTGGTGATGGATGGTGGAGGCGGGTGGTTGTGATGGGTGGTGGGTGGTGGTTGGTTGTAATGGCATGTGGTGGTCATAATGGTCGGTAGCATGTAGGTGGTAGTGATACGTGGTGATTTTGGTTGGTGATGGGTGGGGGTGATGAGGGCAGGTGGTTGTGGGGGTGGTGGTGGTCGGTGGTGATTTTGGGTGGTGGTGATGGGTGGTTGGTGGTGATGGTAGTGACGTGTGCTGGTTTTGGTGGGTGGAGGTGGTGGTGATGGATGGAGGTGGTGGGTGGTGATAGGTGGTGGTGGTGGAGAGTGGTGGTTGGTGGTGGTGGCGAGTGGTGGTAATGGGTGATTGAGGTGGGTGGGGGTGGTAGTGATAGGTGGTAGAGGTAGGTGGTGATGGTGGTGGCGGGTGGTGGTTTTGGTGGGTGATGGGTAGGGTGGTGATGGTGGTGGAGGGTGCTAGGCGTGATGGGTGATGGTATGTGGTGTTGGTGGTGGTGGTGGCGGGTGGTGGTGGTGATAGGTGATTAAGGTGGGTAGGGGTTGTGGTGATGGGTGGTGGAGGTAGGTGGTGATGGTTGTGGCGGCTGATGGGTGGGGGTGGTGGTGGAGGAGGGTAATGGTGGTGGTGGGTGGTGGTGGTGGGTGCTAGGTAGTGGTGATGGGTGGTGAGTAGATTTGGTTAGTGAGTTTTTTATTTTTTTGTAATAATTGATTGATTTTTATTAATATTATTTTAAAGTTTTAATTTAAAAAATTATGTGGTCCATATTTGTTCTCAAATGTTCTGGCAATAAGAAATGTTTTCGATTGAACACTCATATATATATATATATATATATATATATATATATATATATATATATATATATATATATATATATATATATATATATATATATATATATATATATATATATATATATAGGGAAGAGTTATTTGGAAAACAAAAAAACCCTAAAAATGCATAAAAAAAATACCTAGACATTACAAAACTTCCTTTGAGTTTTTTTTTATCAAAAAATCGCAGCCTTTTTGACAATTTCGCTAAAAAAAATAAAAAATCAAATTTGTTTTTTTTTTGTAAAATTTTTTTTTTTTACAAAATAATTTTCAGCGATTTTATGTTAAAAGCTGCGATTTTTTGATAAAAAAAATTCAAAAAAAAGTTTCGTGATCTCTAAGTATTTTTTTATGCATTTTTATGATTTTAAGGGTTTTTTTTTGTTTTCCATAGAACCTAAACCTATATATATATATATATATATATATATATATATATATATATATATATATATATATATATATATATATATAGAGAGAGAGAGAGAGAGAGAGAGAGAGAGAGTTAAAGGTTCAAATGAGAACCAAAAAAGGTTAAGAACCGTAAGAACCTCTAATTTTAGATGTTTATAAAGGGTTTACAGTTTACAGTTTAGGGTTTAGAGTTTATGGTTTAGGGTTTAGGGTTACCCTAAACCCTTTATAAACATCTAAAGTTAGAGGTTCTTACGGTTCTTAACATTTTTTGGTTATCATTTGAACCACTCCCTATATATATATATATATATATATATATATATATATATATATATATATATATATATATATATATATATATATAGGGTTAGGTTATTTTGTTTTCACTATCTATTGTGTGCATCTATGACTGATTATGGACCAATCATTTTAGTTATTTTAAAAAAGTAATTAATGCATATTACATGTTGAAGATATAATTAATATTAATTACATATTCAGTATTTAATATGCATTAATTACTTTCTTAAAATAACTAAAATGATTGGTCCAGAATCAGTCATACATGCACACAATAGATAGTGAAAACATTTGAACCTATATATATATATATATATATATATATATATATATATATATATATATATATATATATATATATATATATATATATGGGAAAAGTGAGTATACCCTTAAGGGTATATAAACTTAGGTACCCAAACTCATAATAATACGTCGTTTTATTTGATATATTGATTATGATATTGTTAAACTTCAATCCTTAACTTGCTTTATATTCAATACTTTTAAATTTTCACTTTTCCATATATATATATATATATATATATATATATATATATATATATATATATATATATATATATATATATATATATGGTAAAATTGAATATACCCTTAAGGGTATATAAGTTTAGGTACCCAAACTCACCATACTATATCGTTTTGTATCATATATAGACATTGTAATTGTCCAATGTTCTTATAATTTAACTTCTAACTTGAATTACTTCAAAGATTTTTATAAATTTCATATTTATCTTCCTCTTACATAATTGTCATTTTCAACAATAATATATATAGTCTAGTAAGTGTTCGACAAAAAGATGTAATATAAGAGGAAGATAATAGTGAAAATTTAAAAATATTAAATATAAATCAAGTTAAGGATTGAAGTTTAACAATATCATAATCAATATATCAAATAAAACGACGTGTTATTATGAGTTTGGGTACCTAAGTTTATATACCCTTAAGGGTATACTCACTTTTCCCTATATATATATATATATATATATATATATATATATATATATATATATATATATATATATATATATATATATATATATATATATATATATATATATATATATATATGTGCCCGTTTTAAATTTTATGTCCAACAAGAATCACCGAATATTGCAATTAAATTTTTGTTTCTAGGTACACAAACACATGGGAATAGAAGTGAACGGTGCTCGGTAGGTTCCAATTTTTTGTTTCCTTTCTTCACATGTGTGTTTATTTGCACTCTCCAACCTCTATTTTTGGTAATATTGGCAAATAAGATCACGTTACTCTTTAGGCCTCAGTGTGGTTTTTGTTACACTATCATGTGCTACATTAGGTCCAATTGCATTCTTGATGTACATAAATCTATTGGTCTTTATTAGATTGATATCATTTGTTTGTTTTCGATGTACTTACAAAATTATTGAAGGTACGTGTTGTAAGATATGATAGCAATTAAAACAAATGGTCGGGCTAAAATTGAGTAAAACTCGTTTTCTGTTAGTTATATGTCTTACAACTTAAATAAATGTGTATATGTTTAGGATCGTGATAAAATTGAAGGTACGTGTTGTATTCCCTTATTTTTGATAAATCGTGTTAGAATTTGAAATTTTAATCTATAGCTAGAGTAATTGTAGTTATTGTTCATAAAGGAATGAATAAAATCAATGATTACCATATTTTAAAAAAGGTTCATATTGTATACACATCGATCTATTCTATTTACGTCAACATTCAATCATTAATTGTAAATATAATAATAATAATATATATTGTTTTCAGTAAAAATATCTTCTCTCTTTTTATTTATTATAATCTTACTTTACACTATTTATAATAAAAATTTAATCTGTTATTTTTTATTGCTACAAATATATAATATTAAATGTTAAATAGATGCCGTTCTAAAAAAAATAATAAAAAATAAAATAAAATGTTAAATAGACGTTATCCTATTTTTAAAGCCTTTATACTTGAATTTTAACACTAATTCTATACTTTTATATTCTTTTGGTTATTATATTTCTTTTTTTTTTCCTTTATTTTTAATTCATTTTTTATATAAGCCTTCTAAATTTTAACTTCATATATTCAAAAATAAATATTAACTTATTGTTGATACATTTGGCGTTCGTAAAACTAAAACATGTTTACTTTTAATATCCTGGGTTGACACTTTTCTTTTGGTAAAAATATTGATTAAAACAAAATGGAAAATTTAAAATATGCTCCGAAACTCATTTTTATAAAGTATAATTATAATTATGAATAGTATACGAGAAATTCTTTGAATCACATTTTTTTATAAGAAGTATATTTAGAATGGATAAAAAAAGAAAAACAAATGATTAATAAATAAATATTACGATAGTGTGCAAAATTATATATATATATATATATATATATATATATATATATATATATATATATATATATATATATATATATATATAGGTTTAGGGTCTATGGAAAACAAAAAACCCTAAAAAAAACAAAAAGTCATAAAAATGCATGAAAAAAATACTTAGAGATCACAAATCTTTTTTTTTTTTTTTGATTTTATATTCTTAAAAATCGAAACTTTTTATACAATTTCACTTAAGTTTAAAATAAAATAAAATAAAATAAAAAATAAAAAAAAATCGATTTTTTAATTTCTTTTCAGCGAATTTATAAAAAAAACCTGCGATTTTTAAGAATATAAAGTCAAAAAAAAAAAAAAGATTTGAGATCTCTAAGTATTTTTTTTTTTTTTTTTGCATTTTTTTGACTTTTAGGTTTTTTTGTTTTCCAAATAACTTTTCCATATATATATATATATATATATATATATATATATATATATATATATATATATATATATATATATATATATATATATATATATATATATATATATATATATATATATATATATATATATATATATATATATATATATGAATGTCATGTTGAAATGTTTCAACATAGGAAATTCATTATATGAGAATATTTTAGCAAAAGACTAGTCAAGTATCATGTCTTTAATTAAGACTTTATGAATCTTATCCCATATGATTCGGGTATAGGATCGATTGTATATGCTATAATATTCGGTTATTCTGATTTTTCAAAATGCCTAGCGCATTAAGAGGGAAAAGGGACCAGAACCAGATTTGACTAAAGATATTAAACAAATGTCAAGGATAGTTTGAGGTTTACTGAAGATTGGTTGCTTGTGGATAGTTGGAAGTATAGTAATGGATGGACCATATTGATATAATTCTAAATAGATAGGATTCTATTTATAATGGATAGTCATATGATAATTATGGAAATGTTTCCATAATGGGAGTTGGATATTAAGAGTCTAAGTAAGTTAGAAACTTTTATGCAAGAAGGATGTTCAACAAATGTACCTTGAATGTGAGACTTCATTTCCGAGGAATTGCCTTGTAACAATCTCGAATGGAACGCTTTGTAATATCATTTTCTAAGTCTCTGCGACTTTAGTGCCTTGACATTACAAAAGGAACTGTGCGTGAAAGTTTAGATTCTAACGGATTTTATTAGTGGTAAGAATTTGATTTTCTTACACTTGTGATAAGGATTTGGATTTGTGAAATGAGCATCATTGGAAATGTGTTCAATTGATCTATTTCACAAAGTAAGGACCATAGATAAACATAGTGTGTACGCTTGGAGCATGGGATGACTATTGTTATAATTCAAGTATTAAATTGATTGTTCGAAACATTATACAATGAATAAGGTCCAATCAATATTGTGATTAAATAATAAGTGTTTTATTCATATTCAAAAGTTTTGAGACCATATTGAATTAGATTATTCTTGTGTTTCATTTTGCTTGTTTTACTTCCCGAATAATATGATTATTCAAACATCCACAGTCGATCATACTTTAGAAGTAAGTAATGAGGTAAGACTGTCATGAATCCGACTGTAGATTGTCTAACTGCTTAGATATAGTAAATGTTTGTTGCAGTGTTCATGAGTACTCCTGAAATAAGAATTTGAGTATTGGAATAAACCCACACTCATCTAAATCACTTCATGGATTTTATCATGAGTGATTGTGAGATGATAATATCTTATATTATTGAAACGAATACATATGAGTTGTAGTTTACAAGTTGGTTGCACATTGATGATACGTAAACACAGCAGTAACTTGGTGTTATAAAACATATTGTTGTGTGTGATTTGATGAGTAAATTGAGCAAGCATATGAGTCGATGTTTATCCGTTCCTTTTACCCTAAGAGGGATAAAAGCGATATCTGTAGGCCCCTCGATAATTTAGTGATGACACCCTAAGCGATTGGCCAAGCCTGGACTGATTTAACTTGTTCAATTAGTCAGTCGTCATAAATCGGAAATCGGGAAACAACACATGGACAGAGAGAATGATTATAAATCCATGTCTCATTTCCATACGATATCTTGTAGAATGGAGGAATATTTGATCTCTTATCTAAAGGACGCGTTACTGATAAGATCATAGTTCGACAGCGGCTTTTGAAAGCTACGATTGCTGATCAGATTCTGAAGTTGTACTTGCAACAATAGTTATTAGACTTATCCAAGTAGGAGACTATTGGATTAGATGTTTAAGACCATAAATATAATTGGTATGTACTTGATTTGATTATGAGCATGGTCCTTTTGGGTTGCCTTCACTCATGCAACCTGACAGGGTGACAAGTGGAGAGAGAGTAGGATTTATTATATGAATAATAAATTGGTACTCAGAATGATTTTATTAATATATTATAAGATTAATATATTATTTGGAAATCATATTATTAATTATTAATTAATCTAGTGTCAATTTTGGAATTAAAGGAACTGATTAATAATAGAGGGATTGGTTGTGCAAATGATTGATAGTTACATAACTAGGCTGATGGACTCCATAGAGTGGAGTGGACGAAATCCTATAGGGAGGGCCTATAGATTCCATCCAAGGGCTCTAAAGAGGGAGTCCATGGGCTACTTTTTTTACCTAATCAAGGTATTAGGGCTTCCACCTGAAAACCCTAGCAGCCACAGCTATATATAGAACCCTCTATATAGGAATTTCGGCTCTGTGCTTTTGATGAATACCCTGGCCGAAATTTCCTTACTTATCCAAGTCTTCCTTTGCATTGGGTGTTTGTGACTCCATTAGAGGTACAACACTTGGGGCGCTAGGCTTTTAGAAGTCAATATCAAGCAAGGATTGTACGTGTTATTACAATATAACAATTGAGGTAATGACTAAACCCTAATTTACATGTGAAATTTGAAATTGTGTATGCTAGTCATAGGTTTTATGCGTTAGATGATTATTTGCATGTATAACTTGAGAAAAACTTAAATCCAAAGCATTAGGGTTGCATGTACACCATAAGAATGTTGTAGTACTCAGAACCCATCAAAAGCTTCTTCCAGAGCTTTCTTAATACTCTCTACAATTGTTGAGACAATCTCAATTCTTAATGCCCTTGGCTTCTTTCTTATTTTATTTATCTTTCTAATCAAAGCGTATGCTACGATATTGGCTTTATCAAGGTGGTATAGTATCTCGTATTCGTAGTCCTTGAGTAATTCTAGTCAGCTTTGTTGTCTCATATTCAACTCCTTATGATCGAAGAGATACTGGAGACTCTTATGATAAGTGTAAAGCTTACACTTTGTTCCATAAAGATAATGTCTCTAAATCTTTAGTGCAAAAACTACCGCTACAAAGTCCAGATCATGAGTGGGCTAGTTCTTCTCATTCTCTTTCAGTTTTCGAGATGCATATGCTATCACTTTATATCTTTGGGCTAGAACACAACCTAACCCAACTCCAGATGCATCATTATAAACTGCGAAGTCTTCAACTCCGTCGGGTATAGAAATAAAAGGTGCTTCACACTACTTCTTCTTCGATTTCTCTAAAGCTTCTTTGTGCTTCTCACTCCATGTATGCTTCTCCTTTATGAGTCAAAGCTGTTAATGGAGCTGTTATCAAAGAAAATCCTTGGATAAACCTTCTGTAATATCCAGGTAATCCTAGAAATCTTCGAATCTTAGTGGGACTTTTTGGTCATTCCTACTTCATCACAGCTTCAATCTTTTTTGGGTCAACCATTATTCCTTCTTGGTTAACCACATGACCCAAGCATTGGACTTTTCGAATCTAAAAATCACACTTGGAGAACTTTGCATAAAGCTTCTCCTTATTCAGAACATATAATACTTCTCTTAAGTGCTTACCATGCTCCTTTTTGCTCTTTGAATATATGATAGTGTCATAGATAAACACTATTACAAATTTTTCTATGAAAGGTTTACATACCCTAGTCATCAAATCCATAAATGTTGCTGGATCATTGGTTAGTCCGAACAACATAACAAAAAATTTATCGGTTCCATATCTCGTTCTGAATGCAGTCTTCTCTATATCCTGCTCTGTCACCTTCAACTGATGATATCTTGACCTACGATCGATATTCGAGAAATAGCTCGTACCCTACAGCTAATCGAACAAGTCGTCAATCCTTGGTAAAGGGTACTTATTCTGTAATTTTCCCTGTTCAACTCACTATAATCTATGCATATCCTCTTGCTCCCATCCTTCTTCTTCACAAATAACATCGCAGCTCCCCAAGGTAATGAACAAGGTCTAATGAAACCCTCGTCCAACAACTCCTGAAGTTGTATCATTTGACCCTTCATCTAGATTGGCGCTAATCGGTAAGGTGCTTTTGCTATATGTGTGGTTTCTGGTAACGAGTCTATCCTGAACTCTACTTGTCTATGAAGGGCAATCTAGAAAGATCTTTAGAAAGACTTCTGGAAATTCACACACCACGAGTATCCTTTGTATTTATTTCTTCTAATTCTTTTCATCGATTACGAATGCCAAGTATGATGTACACCCTTTCGACCAACACTTTTTGGCTTTCATCAAGGAGATGATTCTGGAATTTACTCTATGTTTGTCCCCGTACACCATCAATGGTTCTTTTACAGGTGGTTTGATCACTACAATCTTCTTTCTACACTTGATGTCGGCATCGTTTACACTTAGCCAATTCATTCCTAACACTATGTCAAAGTTGTTTAACTCAATGGGCAACAATTCCTCGTGTAATTTATTCCATTCAAGTCGATAAAGATGTTCTTAATGCAATCACTAACATGTATGAATTTTCCACTAGCAACTTCTACTACTAGAGAACTATCTATTTTATCTACAGGAAGTGCTTGTCTTCTACCAAATTTATGTGATATAAAGGAGTAATTAGCTCCGGAATCAAATAGTATATTGCCAGGAAAATCATTTACAGGAAAGGTACCTAAAGCGATATCTGCTTCCTCCATTTATGCTTCTAGTATCATCTGAAATTCTCTCGCCTTTGGCATAGGCAACACATTGGGCTTTGTAGCCTCCTTCTTCTTTGGTTAATCCTTTGCAATATGCCCTTCTTCATTACATCTGTAACATACCCTTTTATTGGATGTACACGCGTTGTCGTAATGACCAGACCTTCTTCACTTGAAATAGGTCAACTCCTCGCAATATTTCCTAGAGTGCTTCTTCTTACACTTATCACACCATTTTACTTCTCCTCCACCTCTAAAGTTTTTGGATCCAAATTTTGAAAATCTGCTCTTGTTATTGGACCTTAAAGACCCATCAAACTTTCTCCTCTCTCCTACCTCCGTCCTTTCCCTAACCTTCTCCTAAAGTTGAGTCTCTACATTCTTGGCTGCTCTGATGACTATCTTGAAAGTAGTCGCCATCTTTACTGTTGAACCAAAGTATGTTGGTAGTCCGTTAGCAAACTTTTGTATATTGGAGAGTTTAATGGGGACCAAGTAGGATAATAGCTTCATCTTTTTGGTGAATGCAGTGGCACACTCATCAACACTCTTCTTCCCCTTCTTTAGGTTCTGAAACTCGTTGTTCAGGTCTATCAGATCCACTTCCGAGCAGTACTGGATCTTCAACTGCTCCAGGAATGCTTTGCAAGACATACTCAAAGCTTCTCCCTACGAAATTGTATCTGCCAAAAACTTCCACCAACTTAAAACGCCGATCTTCAGTTGTGTGAATGCTAAGATGGTTTTCTGCTTGTTACTGCTGTTGCAACTCTCAAATACCATCTCCATCTCGGAGATCCAGTCCATTATCTCTACTGGATTTGGGCTTCCAGAAAGACTTAGTGGCTTGGCACACATGAAGTCCTTATACTTTCAGCCACGTCTATTGTCTCCTTCATTTGGTTGGTTCCTTCCAACCATTCTTGGTTTAGCTTGGCTAAAAGCTGTAGTTTCTCTCCTCACAATGTTCCTCATTCAACTCATGTTGAACAACGGGTGTAGTAGGTTCTCTTCTATTTTTTTTGGATTAGACTTCGTGTCTCCTCTATTTGATGGTCTAGCATCATTTACATCATTACATGTACTCTTGCCATCATTATTGGCTTGGGTGCAGGGGCAACAACTGATGCATGCTCAACCACATGTCGCCCAGGATGTTGGTTAGGGATGTCAAAAACTTCCATGGGAACTTACTCCCATGGGACCCTGATTCCGTACGAGATTAATTTTTTAAAACTCCGGGGGCGAGGACGGGGTCTGGAGTTGGATTAAACCCTGTTTTATTTTCTGGACCGTGGGCGAGAGTGGGTATTTCCATCCCGTACTCCCGCAGGGGGCCCGTTTATATATTTATATAAAAATATAAATTTAATATAAAAAGTTATATATATACAATAACAATATATTATCTAATTTTATGGTTTCTTGACTTTCTTCCACTTGACAACATACAACGATACAGTAGTGAATTAGTCATATTTTTGGACATGTACTTTTTTTTGTAATATTGGATTTGTCGTATCTTATATTTGTAAGTTTCTTGGATTTTTCGTTTTGTAATGTTTGATTTTGATTTTTTTAGTTGTTAAAAAACTAGATTTTAAGCTTTTAAAGTTATGAAAAATAGTTTTTTAGCCCAAAATATAATAATTTTTTACCAAAAAGAAGTCAATTTTAAGCTTATAAAACGGAGGAACGGGGCGGGATCAGGGGTAATGAAGGTATTCGGGGGCATGATCGGGGGCTATGTAAACAGGGGATTCGAGGACGAGGGAGGAGGCAGGGGCATTAATTGATTTTGGGGGCAGGGGCGGCGGCAGCTATTTTCGCTCCCGTTTGGTCCCGTTGACATCCCTATTGCTGGTTGATAAGTTTATTAAACTTTTGATCGATTAGATCTTATAACAGGCAAATCAAGAAAGTAATAACAGTAAGATAAAAAAAACTCAAGAATGGATCTGAAAGAGTCGAATGATTCAATTAACTCAATCCTCAGCAGAGCTCGATGAAGAACTTCCACTGTAAAGGATATTAGGGTTACAAAAGATAAGAACTGTGAACGCTATGAAAAACTCTATCAAATCTTACGATCTAGAATGCATTCAAGCATCTATAAATAATAAACCCTACAAAATAACTCACGGATGGACAGGCCCATACCGGAGACTAAACTGGACTAGCTAACGAGCCCAAGACGCAACACTAACTGGACCTAACAATCTCCCCCTTTGCGTCAATTGGAGCGAGACTATCACTTCTTCTTACTGGGTCCAGCTGCCAGAACCTTCTTAGTGGTATCAAACAGACGAGGGATAAGAGCAAGGATTGTCTGTCTGAAGCGAATGTACCACTGGATCATATCATCAAAGTACTTCTTGTCATCTGCCGAATTCTGCTTGCAACGATGAATGATTCCTAAGACATGTTCCAGGCATGCAGTGGTGTAGAGATGTTTATCTGCCAAAGCGAACAGGCATTTTTGGCCTTCGTTTCTGGTAAACATAACAGAATTTCTTTTCTGGTCTATCTTCCCCATCTGCATCATGTTCAGATCACTTGTTGAGCCAACAGGAGAAATCGTGGGCTTTTTCTTGAAGATACTAGCGATCTCCTGATCCATCTTGGCAACTTCCATTATGTAGCAGACAAACATCCTCTTGAAGTGGTCAATGATAGGACCATATTCTGCTTCATTTGTGAGAAGGATGTTGTGCAAGATTATCCAATCATGTGGATTCAAATTGGGAAGATCAGCTAGTGAAATGGCATGTTCGGTCTTGGCGGGACCTCTCAGCACCTTGAACCGAACATTCGTGAAGTTCCCTTCTCGATACGGCTTGAGGACCCGAACGTTGATAATCTTCTGAGCACTCCATGTTTGATATTGTGGTTGAGCAGCTCTCAGATAGAACTCGACAAGATCCCTGTCAACCTTAGGATGAGGATGAGGGATATCTGCAACGTTGTCAAAGGCATGGAAAATAAAGGCCTTTCGGGTCAGTGGCATGTCGAACTGAGAATCGACAGAATTGATACGATCTAGTGAGATCACCGGTTCGAGCCACAAGATGCTTGGGGTTTCAATCGCTTCTTTCAGCAACTTCTCAAGAGTCCATGGAGGAAAAAGAGTTTTCCTACTCTCAAGAAGGTCGTGAGCCTCTTTCATCTTTCTTTCAGCTTCCTCGGCCTCTCTAGCAACCCGAGCGCTCATATCAGCGTCCTTGTCTCGACCTTGCTTTTTCAAGAGATCAGCAATCGTCTCTTTGTCTTCGTCACTATCTTCAGCAATTTGTTTCCCTTTGTCTTTGACACCCGAACCTGAGGCTTGGCCTGTTGGAGGAGGTTCGGTTGTTTTAAAAAAAAAACGGTTCCACTTCGCACGCCTGTCATTCAAGCGCCATTTGAAAATCAAAGCGATTGGACTCCCGCCTGAGTCAGCATCTAATCCCTTTAGAGGGAACGCCATCTTAAAGCAAAATGACCACGTGTAACAATGTGAGCCACAAAAAAAAAATTGCCTTGTAAGTAATGAGACCAGAATTATGGAAAATCAAAAAGATTTTTGTGCTTAGTGTGTAAAGGAAAAGAAATAAAGCAACACATATGTGGGAAATTGTGATGTCAATAAAGACACGAAACAATGGATCCCAGGCACGAATCTTTTCCTTCAAAGTCAAGAGAGACCTTAAAGTGATTGTTTGGTTTCCCGTTGAATAACGATTAGACACTTATTGAGAAGTGTTGAAAGGCTTCTTTTAATCAGGCTAATTTGGGTGGCTTTCGCTTCAGTTTAGAATTCCTGATCTTGACATAAGACAGAAATCTACCAAAGTACTTGTGAGACCAATGTAGTCTGTTGAACAAGTAGGTTTGAAAAGAATCTAAGTGGCATCGTGAAAATATTTTATGTGAAATCTCAAAGAAAAGAAAACTGGATTCCAAGGGAAGAAATGTTATGAGATTTAACAATTTCATAGGAATCACACAAAAAGAAATTAGAGATTTCATGTTACATCCCCATGGATAAGTTCGTCAATTCGTTAGTGAAAGCTAGAACAAAGTTGATTGTTCACCGTCAATGCATAGTAGGTATTGAATTGTGGATTTCACTTAGCACATAGTGGCACGAAGCTAAGATCATGAATACAGAAATTGTGTAACCATAAACCTCAGTGGTAATTTCTGAGAGTCTCAAGGGTTACGTTTATGAAGAGAATGAGATGGAGAAAAGTAGTGTAGATGGTGTAAAGAAACCAAAGTACCTCTACTATTAAAATAAGGACCAAGCAGAAAACTCTTATCTCATGTGAGAACAGAGTAAGGTAGCTCATGATTAGAATAAATATAAAAGCCTAATTGGGAAGACAAAGTTTGTATATACCAAGTCAGTAAGGCTATTATTCAGAATCGGGTGAGGTATTGGACACATACAACAGCATGCTTCTAGGGACACTTAACTAATGAAAGAATTTCCACACAAATAGCCACCCAAAAATATGATATCAAAAAAATATCGTACAAATAAAGAAAAAAAATAAAAAAAAATGTTTTTGCAGTTTTTAATTTAAAGAGAGAGAAAAAAAATGAGACAAAAAAAAATTGTGGAGCCGAACCCGAGCGTTTGGTCTATTTCGTTTGAGAAAAAAATAAATTTGAAAAAGAAAATAACTTTGAAAATAAGAAACTGTGGAGCCGAACCTAAGCGTTCGGTCTATTTCGTTTGAGAAAAAAATAAATTTGAAAAAGAAAAGAACTTTGAAAATAAGAAATTGTGGAGCCGAACCCGAGCGTTCGGTCTATTTCGTTTGAGAAAAAAATAAATTTGAAAAAAAAAGAACTTTGAAAATAAGAAATTGTGGAGCCGAACCCGAGCGTTCGGTCTATTTCATTTGCGAAAAAAATAAATTTGAAAAAGAAAAGAACTTTGAAAATAAAATAAAATAAACTTTGAAAATAAGAGAGATGAAATTTGAAAAAGATACTAAAGGTTTATAGCGAAAGAAACTACCTTTGAGTGATAAGCGAAGATAAGAGAATAGGACCGAACCCGAGCGTTCGGTTCATTTCGGCACACACGTGAACCGAACCCGAACGCTCGGTTCATTTCACTTCCAACTTTTAGTTTTGAGAAGTAGTTTTTGGTACTGACTCCGATTCCATCATTCATAGCCCTTGTAAAATTTTATTGAAACTCGCTTCAGGAAGAGCTTTGGTGAAGATATCAGCCAATTGATCAGTGGTTCGAACAAAGTGAATTTCGACATTTCCATCTTCCACATGATCCTTTATAAAGTGATACCTCGGTGCTATATGCTTGGTCTTGGAGTGTTGCACTGGGTTATGACAGATCCTAATTGCACTTTCTGAATCGCAATAAAGTGGGATCTTTTTCATATTAAGTCCATAATCACGGAGCTGGCTTTGGATCCAAATCACTTGAGATGTACAGGAGGCAGCTGCAATGTACTCTGCTTCGGCTGTAGACAGAGAAACACATGTCTGTTTCTTTGATTGTCAGCTAACCAACTTCCCGTCTAGGAATTGGCAGCCTCCAGTGGTGCTTTTCCTATCTAAACCACATCCTCCAAGGTCTGCATCTGAGTAGGCTTGAACGAAGAAACCTAAGTTTGATGGATACCATAGACCGAGGGAGGTGGTTCGTTTCAGATACCGGAGTATGTTTTTCACTGCAAGCATATGTGGTTCATGAGGATTCGCCTGAAACCTAGCAAAATAACACACAGAGAACATTATATCAGGCCTGCTAGCAGTAAGGTACATTAAGGACCCAATCATCTGGCGGTATAACGTTATATCGACTGCTGGTTTTTCCAAGGATGGTGTGAGCTTGGTGCCAAACGCCATTGGAACTTTAACCTTTGAGTCTCCCATCATGCCAAATTTAGCAAGAAGAGTCTTGGTGTATGCTTCCTGGTTGATAAAGATGCCTTCGGGTCCCTGTCTAATATTTATACCAAGGAAAAAGTTAATCGGACCCATTGAGCTCATTTCAAATTTAGTCTCCATCAGCTTTCTGAATTCAGCTGTTAACCTAGGATTCGTTGAGCCAAAGATGATATCATCGACATAGATTTGAACTATCATAAGGTGGTTACCTTCCTTCTTACAAAAGAAGGTTGGGTCAATCGCACCTTGTTTAAATTTTGACATCTTTAAGAACTTAGTTAGCGTTTCATACCATGTCCTAGGTGCTTGTTTCAGACCATAAACTGCTTTGTCCAGAATATAATAGTGATTTGGGTACTTTTCATTGACAAAACCTAGAGGTTGCTCCACGTAAACCGTTTCTTCAAGTTCTCCATTCAGAAAGGTGCATTTTACGTCCATTTGGTAGACCTCGAAGTTCTTGTGTGCAGCATAGGCCAGAAATATTCGAAGAAATTCCAGCCTAGCTACCGAAGCAAAAGTTTCTTCGTAATCAATTCCTTCTTCCTGGCAGTATCCTTTTACCACGAGACGAGCTTTGTTTCGTATTACATTGCCTTCCTTGTCCATTTTGTTTCTGAAAACCCATTTGAGACCAACGACTGAGGCATCTTTAGGAGTTGGAATAAGGCGCCAAACCTTGTTTCTTTCAAACTCATTAAGTTCATCTTGCATGGCTTGTACCCAATCGGAATGATCAAGAGCCGTGTTAACCGTCTTTGGCTCAACTTTGGATACGAAAGAATTATACATGCAGAACTCTACTTTGGAGAATAGAGATGATTGCTTTGCCTTCAGTTGAGATCGGGTCAGGACCTTTTTAGACACATTACCCACTATCTGAGATACAGGATAATCTATGGTCCATTTAATAAGAGGAGGATAATTTGGATCATAAGATGGATCCAATTCGGCGTTGATCATTTCTTCCAATTCAGATTGACTATCGTCATCGAAAAACATGTCAGAATTCTCCCCCTCGACTGATGAGCTCTCAGGTGCAGCAGAACTCTCAGGTGTAGCTGGACTTTCTGGTGCTACAGGACTCTCGGGTGTAGCAGAGCTTTCGGGTGCTACAGGACTTTCGGGTGTAGCAGAGCTTTCGGGTGCTACAGGACTTTCGGGTGCTACAGGACTTTTAGGTGTAGCAGGAATAGAATTCTCCCCCTAAAAGTGTGAGTTCGGTTGATTTGAGGAAATGGATTCTCCCCCTCGACTGAAGTACCTTGCTGAGGAGGTTCGTTTGGAACTTGTTCTCCTTCACCCATTTGTTTGGCTGCATCTTCGACGATTTGCTTTAGATGGTCGATTTTGTTGTCTGCTATCTTGGATTCCGAGAGAGTAGCTTTCTCAGGTTCATTGAATAATTCCACAAACTGATCAAACAAATTAGCAATGGTGGCCATGACCTGACCTGTTTGAGAGAAAATCTCTCCAATTGCTTCTTCAGCGGCCTTTATCTTCTTGACGTAGTTATCATTGAAAGTCACATAATATGTTTCTTCGATCTTCCTAGAACGCTTGTTTAAGACCCGGTATGCTTTTGAAGTAAGAGAATATCCCAGAAATATTCCTTCATCAGCTTTAACGTCAAACTTGTTACGATGTTCTTTGGAGTTGAAGATGAAGCATCGTGAGCCGAACACATGGAAGAATTTTACGTTCGGCTTCCTGTTATTGATGATCTGATAAGGAGTAAGAGAGAAACGCTTGTTGAGATAAGACCTGTTCTGCGTAGAACAAGCTGCAGCAATAGCATCAGCCCAGAAATATAAAGGAAGAGAAGCGAAACTTAGCATAGTTCGGGCCGCCTCACACAAGGATCGGTTTCGTCTTTCGACAATTCCGTTCTGTTGACGCGTGTAGGGGGCTAAGAAGTTGTGATTGGTTCCTTTTTCTGCCAAAAAGTCTTCAAATTCTCTATTCTTGAACTCCAGTCCATTGTCGCTCCTAATGTTGCGAACGACTTTTCTCAGTTGCACTTCAACCTGCTTGATGAACATCTTTAGCTTAGGAGTAGCCTCAGATTTGTGCTTCAAAAAGAACACCCATGTAAAACGTGATAAATCATCAACAATAACAAGAATATACTTGCTACCGCCAATGCTTTCGATTAATGATGGACCATACAAGTCAATGTGAAGCAACTCAAGTGGTTCAACAACTTTTGTGTTTATGATGGATGGGTGACTTTGACGACTTTGTTTCCCCATTTCACATGCAGCGCACAAGTGTTCTCGATCAAACTTGAGCAATGGAAGACCCCGAACATGACCTCCGGTGACAAGCTTGTTGATGTCTTTGAAGTTGAGATGTGAGAGCCTTCGGTGCCACAACCAGCTTTCGTCAGAATGAGCTTTGGACAAAAGACATATAGCTGGATTTCCTTTGATTGGTTTGAGATTGAGAGGAAACATTTCGCCTTTTTGGTCTGATTTAAGAATGACCTTGTTGGATTTCTTCTCTATAATCTTTGAACCTTCATCGTCGAATGAAACCTTGAGACCGATACCGCCCACCAGTTGAGATACACTGATGAGATTGTGCTGCAACCCTTCAATGTACGCCACCTTTCTTATTGTAAAGTCTCTATTGGTTATCATCCCATAACCCTTTATCGTTCCATAAGAGTTGTTGCCGAACTTGACATTCCCACCATTTTGAAGAGATCGAAACTCCCTTAGCTCTTCCTTCCTTCCTGTCATGTGACGTGAGCAGCCACTGTCAATGTACCATTCTTCGTCGAACTGCTCGTCACTTATAACCTGCAAAAATTAAGCAGATTTAAGAACCCAAAGTTTCTTGGGTCTACATGAGCCATTCACAGGAACAGGAATAGTAAGAGAAACATCAACAAGATATGTTCTTTTTATTAATGTTGTTTCATATTTCCTCTTAATAGTGAAAACTTTGATTTTGTTAGGGTTAGTTACAGACGTTTTGATTTCAGATTTTGGTGTTTGGGCATTAGTAGGCTTTCGGTCTTCCTGGACTGAGGAAATCTTCGATTTTCCTTTCAAGTTCGTTGATGATTTTGAATTTGGGGCAGGAACAGAATTGGGTTTAGAAGAGAATTGAGAATGAGAGAAATCAGAACGAGTGAATTTATACTGGGAGTTTTTCCTGACTTAAGGTTCTAAATGACCCTTTTGTTTTTGGTCATTTGAGGGACCGAACCTGGACCTTCGGTAGCTTTTGCCTTCGGGACCGAACCTATCCTTTTGGTTGCTGTTGCTCTCGGGACCGAACCTATCCTTTCGGTTCTGTTCCTCATGCGTCCTGAAAGTCTTTTTCTCTGACTTTGAATTTTTATCAGGATAAGAGAAATGAGTATTTTTAGAGCGCCAAAAATGCTTTCTCTCTGAGAGATTCTTTTTGTATCTTAGGTTTCTTTGCAGCTTTTGATTTTTCACCTGTTTCGGTTGTCTATTGATAATAGCCTTTTGTTTTAGTTTCTTGACAACCGGTTCACTCTTCATAAATGAGGTTTCGCTTGTGGAGGCGACTTCTTCTACATGTATTTCTTTTGTGTCACTTGTGCTTGGCACGTCAAAGTTGTCAGGCTTATTCAGCGGCTCTGGTACATATCTTCCTTTTTGTTTTCCAGGACGTTCGCTCTGACAAACCAACTGTTTCGTCGGCATTATCTATAGGAGCTGACCAAAAGAACTCATCACAACCATCTGCGTTATCTTCGTTCATTATGGAAGTGAGTTCGGCTGTTTGATGTTCGGTTACTCCTGTGACTTTATACACTTGATTCGGTGTGGTTCTCACCTTTTGGTACACAACCGCCTTTTCTTCATGAACCGGGGACTTATTTTTGGACAAACGAGCGAATTCAACTGAATTTTCAGAAATCAGATTTTTGTGATTTTCGGGTTCGCTCTTGGCAAACTCAGAACAGTCAACTTCAACCTCTACATAAATTTCACTCATGTTATCGTCCTCATTAAGTTCAGATGCATTTTCAACATCAATTTTATTTTCTGAACTTAACTTGGCACTCAATGAGTCGAATTTTTGTATGGTTTCGGTCCTTAGTTTCAACTTATCGTTTTCATCCAAAAGATTTTTCAGCATGTCCTTATGGTCTTTGGACTTTATAAAAGATTCTATTTTGTCCAGACCGTACATATAAGTAGGATTCACATCATCAGACGATACAACACTTTCACAGTTGTATGCTTCAACATCGATTTCATCCTCCTTAAACTCAAGGAAGGGTAAAATCATGTGATGTATTTTCTGCCCTATTTCACAATTCAGATGTAGTTGAGTAATGTTAGCATAAAGTCTTTTAGCAATCAAACAAAAAACATTTCTTTGTTTTAAAAGTTTCAAATTGTCTCTTTGCAAATAAATGTTTTCATCCTTAGACTTAATCAGCTCCGACTCCTTCTGCTCAATCCACATCCTTCGCTCCTCACTCTTGGATGACACCCTGCTTATTTGGTCAGTTAGGTTAGAATTGGTGATCCGTGTTTGAGTTAAACAACTATCCAGATTTGAGATTCTTGAATTTAAGCTATTTAATTCCTATTCACATGATTTATGTGGAATTTTGAGAGAAATAAAAAGAGATTGTACCTTCTTAATCAATTCATCAAGTTCATTGATCTGCACACTGAGAGGTTTTGCTATGAAGCATAAGTCCTCTTGCTCCTTGGTGTCCTCATTTCCACCATCTGTATTGTATCCCCTCATGTGAGATACGTCAGTCACCATCAGACACTTTCCACTGCTTTCACCACCTCTTGCTACATATGTTTTTCCATGAGAAGGCTTTCTCACCTCATCATCTTCTGAGTCGGTCGACCACACGTGTACGCCACCAAACTCGTCATCCTCTGCCGAACCCTGTACAATAAGAGCATTCATAGAAGGATTAGTAGCAGCTTTCTTTCTCTTAATCTCTTCTAGCTTTTTCATCAGGATTGCCTCTTCATCTTTCTCCTCATCTTTCTCTGCCATTTTCTTCAGAACACAATCTTTGGCATAATGATTCTTTCCTCCATAGTAATAGCAGCTGACACCAGAATCTCCTTCAACCTTTGCCTCTTTCTTTGGTTCCTCAGTCTTCGGCTCCTCCCTTACTTTTTCTGAACTGTAGCTTCCCTGCCAATTTTAGTTCTTATTGGTAGGAAACCTCTTCTTGATGAGCCTTTTTGGATTGGACACCATCATAGCATAATCTTCTGAAGTTAGATCGTAGTCCTCCATGTTCAGATCTTAATCTTCCACTACATTCTTGCTTTTAGACAGGAGGGCCAAGGACCCCAAATTTGAGACCACACTCTTCTCTTGCATCACTATCTTTTCTTGGGATTTCAGAATTCCCACCAGTTTCGCCAGCGAATATGACTTGAACTGCTCGTGAGCTTTAACTGTAGACACAACCGCTCTCCATTCGGATCTTAAGCCATTCAGAAAGGTGACCTTCTGTTCAATCAGCTTCCTTTCGATATCATGTTTGATCATCTTGCTGAGAAGATGATTGAAGCGATCAAACGTCTGTGTAACAGACTCATCGGAGTTTTGCTTAAACTCACCAAACTCAGACAAAAGCAAGGTCTGAATTGAGTGTTCCAAATCTTCATCTGTAGAATACAGCTCTCGCAGCCGATCCCAGATTTCTTTAGCTGTGCTGCAGGAACTCACCAACCTAAATGTGTCAGACTAAAGAGCGAATCGGATCAGTCTCAATGCTTTGATGTTGCACTGAAACTTCTCCTTTTCGTCTTGAGCAACATCTTTCACATCTTTTAACAGATCATTATACTCTTTCTGAGTTTTAATGATTTTGGATGTTCCTGAATGAGCAAATGATCCAGACACAATGGCTTCCCATATAAGATACCCATTATCTTCAGATCCGATGACATAGTCTTCAAAGTGACGCGCCCATACCTCGTAATCTTGAGTGTAAAGAATTAGAATCTTTGTTGTTGATCCAATACTGTTTGAGATGTTGATAGGATTAGATTGAGAATCGTCCATGCTTGATCGTTTAACCTGTTGCAAGATCAGACTTGTAATATGTAATATTAGGGCAAAAAGAATAAATAATGAGATACGTCAATTATGGAGTGACGGCTCAATAAATATCAGTTGATGCGGAATAACCCTAATCACTTCTTTCACAGAAGAGATGTGTATGAATTACACAGCCTCCTGCTCTGATACCAATTGATAAGTTTATTAAACTTTTGATCGATTAGATCTTATACCAGGCGAATCAAGAAAGTAATAACAGTAAGATAAAAAAAACTCAAGAATGGATCTGAAAGAGTCGAATGATTCAATTAACTCAATCCTCAGCAGAGCTCGATGAAGAACTTCCACTATAGAGGATATTAGGGTTACAAAAGATAAGAACTGTGAACGCTATGAAAAACTCTATCAAATCTTACGATCTAGAATGCATGCAAGCATCTATAAATAATAAACCCTACAAAATAACTCACGGATGGACAGGCCCATACCGGAGACTAAACTGGACTAGCTAACAAGCCCAAGACGCAACACTAACTGGACCTAACACTGGTTCCTGTTAGCATTTACTAATCTGCTACGGGTTCTCACCATGTTGATATATACACCAAAGAAGACTTTCGAGGTGAGAATATTAAGATAGGGAAGGTTTTATTTGACGTATAATCCTCCCTATCACTCCGAAATATTACATGTCAGTTCTAATATCGTATTTAACCATTTAGAAACCTGAATACATAAAATTTTCAGATCCGGTTGACAATACACCATAGATCCAATCAAATAATAACATCCCAAAACATATAAGGCATCTTATATCTATAAGATAAATCATTTAGCATACAAAAGTAATTTAGGCGTCTTCCCTAAAATAAGGTTGTGCTCGAGTCTATTCAAGTATACTTCCTAAATATAGAAGATACTCATCTCACAATCATAGCTTAGCATTTTGAGTTTATGTCTAGAAATACTACAAATTTCAAGTTCACTTAAACTGCTGATACAAATTGTGACATCCCCAATTTCACGGCCAAAAAATACGATTTATTTATGCCAATTTAAAATAAGAGTATCCTTTTTGAAGAATAATATTGCAGAATTTGTTCCAAAAAATATGATAAAGATATTTTACAAAATTTTTGAAGAAATGTATTTTATTTATATAAAAATGATAGGATGTCATCATTAATACACTACATAAGAATAAATGGAAATAATACAGGTCTTACAAACATTTACTATTCTACTGACCTATAATCCATAAATCTCTAATCTGATCATCACATTTGTGCTCTCGTGCCACTACTTGTAATATGAGAAACTGAGTAGGTTAGGATTGGGAGCATGGTGAGCACATAGGGTATTCAACCCATAATAATTAAATTCTTTTAATTATATATTTTCATCAAAACATTCAACCCGGTTACCCATTCCCGTTATCCTCACCTTTTGTCCATAAATCATCTAATTCAGGGGACCTATCCTACGGATCATATTTGGGATAAACAATAATGCTTAGGGGATTCCTTAGTAGTATATGCCAATAAGGCAAGCATAGGGGGGGGGGGTAGAGTACACCTGGTGAACACTTAGTTCAAAAAAACATTTACAGGTTGCGAGCCTGCTAGCGTTCCACTGGACTCTCTAGAATAGTCTGTGGTTGTCATCAATACTCGACTAGATGACTATATCATCTTTAAGTCAAGGCCTCTCATGATCTATTTCATCTTTCATCTTTCATCATCTATATCATATTTTATACCCATCGCTATTTAATATATTTATAGGTATAAAAATACATATACAGTTTGAATGAAGTAAAACATGTATAAATCGTTCATCTAACATATATATTAGGAACACAGATAAAAGGCACATATAGCATGTAATTATCTTAAATACTTCATATTTATGTGTAATATGAAAGTAACTATGCACTCACTTGTTAAAGTGATGACTCGAAACTCGGACAACGCTTCGCTTTTAGCAGCCGATTTTTCCTTTGACATAACCTAGTATCATTATCAATAAGTCTTACCCCTAATATTCTACGTGACTTAAAATAGTCTAGACCTATTAATTATTCCAATGAATACTGATAGTTCTATCAAATAAGGACCAAACATGTAGGACAGTTAGGAGGCAGGATCATTTCGGCATAATAGCTTTTCTTAATATCTAACAACCAAGCCAATGTAACCATTCTTGACACCTCTCCTGTAAGTAGATTGATTAGTATTACGACTTGGAGTTACTGATAAATCTTATTTATAGGTTCATATTAATGACTATGACTTATAAATATAAATTACACTAAGATAAAATCGAGTTTAATTTAACTTACAGAGATTTCCTAGACAAAAGTCTGGAAATTGTGTTAGCAAAACTCCTGCTTACTAGCAAGTTAGATGTCGTGATTGAAGGGATTTCAGGGCTTTACCAAGTACTTAAAACTAAGGAAATTATAGGATTTCGGCCTTAGAACTCGAGGGGAAAGGTGTAGGAGGTGTGAGGGATGAAATGAGGCATTGCAGCCTATTTATAGCTAAAAAAGGGGTGCGCAGCGTGAAAATGAGGTGCACATTGCGCATTTTAAGGTGACATCTCCCCAGCTGCTTTGTGTCACGTGTTAGTCTCTCTATGGTCCGAGTTTTCACCGTCTAAAAGCGAATGTCACGCATCCGTAGTGCACTGTACGCGATGCGAAACGAAGATTTTGTAAATTTTGTAACTTCTTCATATGAGCTCCGTTTTTACGTTTTTTATATCCCTGAATATCCTTTGAGGAGATCTACAACTTTCTTTTAAACTCTATCGGCTAATTCTAGATTTATTTTTCATACATATTTTTATATGATTAAATGATTTTGCTAAAATCATAACTCTCCCGTACGGACTCCGTTGTTGGCTTTCTTTTTCTCAAAATTCTTATCGTAAAGAGTACTACGATTTTTCTTTTGGTGACTTTAGCTAAACGTCAACCATTTTCTTCGTAGCTTTTTACGTCACATATTCATTGTGCGCGCGCGACTGACTTTTATATATTCTAAAAATCATATCCGATTCACACGAAGTCAGATTTCTACGAAATATATATTTTCGGGATCAAGAAGATATGTACTTTCTAAATATATATTAATATATGTTTTGGCATATTTATTTTTTACAATTTAAGGGTGATTCGGATGATTTTTCTTATTTTATTATATTATAGCAGTTTGAAGAAATCGGCCTTAGAGGTCGATTAATCACTTGGCGGCCTTGAACAGATTACGATTACGGTGCTTGGTCGAAATTGATCAAAATCGATCAAACTCGGGCTCGGCGGTCCTTGGCAGTCCTCGACGGTCATAGGCGGGAAATATTTAAAAAGATCAAATTTCTTAAATTTCAAATATTACACTAAAATTTTAAATATTCAGATTTATAAGTTTTCAATTTTAAAATATTATAATAAATTTTTCAAAATTTCAAAATTTCAAAATTTGAAATTTTCAAATACTTATTATTTTAGGGTATATTAATTTTTTAAATAATTTTGTTAGTAATTTAGGATCCTGATTAACCTCCAATTAATCGACGCCTAGTCCGATTGATTGCTTAATGTCAGTTGACCGTCGAGCCACCGCCGAACGATTTTCACAACCTTAAATTATAGTAATCATGAAACACATAATATTCGCATAATTTTACTTTATTACATAAAATATGTCAAAATTGTTGACCATAACTATTACTAATCTTATTAATGTCTAGGAAGAAACACGGACGATTATATAACAAATCATTTATATTTTTCGGATTTAATTAAATAAATATAAAAATAATTAATACATAAAGGTATTAGTCATAGTAACAAATTCATTAATGTCATCAAGATTATGTGATCCCTATAATTATGGATTCTTAACAAATTCAACAAAGAACATTAGATATCTATAATTAAGGAATTTTGTTTGTACATACTTAATATATTGAACTTGTGTATTCTCTATTTATATTCAACTTATGCATCAAATTCTTTCTCTCTCTTTCTCTTAGGGGTGGCAACTTTCGATCCAACTCGTAATCCGACACTGACCCAACCCGAAAATAGACAGGTTTGGGTTGAGATTTTTGAACCGCCAACCCGTCAACCCGCCAACCCGCCAACCCGTGTATATATATATATATATATATATATATATATATATATATATATATATATATATATATATATATATATATATATATATATATATAATACATTTAAAAAATGATATATTTAATTATTAATGAAATTTGATTTCCATCCGCATTCGTCATATTCTGTATCATTGTATTCATTCCGTATTCGTATGTGACTAATCTGCATTTGCGGTTCAGTAATTAGAAAAAGAAAAAATACATGTTATTTTCACGAGTCACGAACGAAGAACACATCTACTTTCTATGAATGTTTTCATTTATTCATTTTTATTTGGATGTTATTGACTTTATGAATTTATGTTGAAAACCCTTTTTTTATGTTAATTACTTTAATCATTTTATGAATTTTTGTTGAAAAAACCTCATTTTTAAAATGTGTTGTTTATTTATTAAATGAATTATATGGGTTGGGTTTGACCCACTAACTTGTGAACCCGCAAACCCATATACTTAAACGGGGTATATGGGTTGGGTTGGGTTGTGGTTTCCAACCCACCAACCCGTCAACCCATATATTATATGAGTTAGATTGAGTTTATGTTTTCTAACCCGCGAACCTGTGACCCGCCAACCTGAACCCAACCCAATTGCCAGGCCTACTTTTTTTTTTCTCTCTCTCTCTCTCTCTCTCTCACTCTCTCACTCTCTCTCTCTCTCTCTCTCTTGTTGTGTGTGTGTGTGTGTATATATATATATACACACACACACTAGGTGTAAAACCTATTTATAACATGGATTCATTTAAAAGAAATAATAAATTAAATATTAAATTCTAAACATTTGAGAAGTTTGATTTTATAAAAAAAATTAGAAAAATATTGAATTATTTAAAATTAAAGTGTTTTTTTATTCTCTTCTAAATTTAAACAAATAATTTAGATAAATGTATAAAAGAAACAAATAAGGTTTTAATTTAGAAATTTAGAAATTTAGAAATTTAGAAATTAGAAAGAAAGTCAATTAATAAAATTGATATACTTTATTATTACATTTATTGCAATTAATACATTTAAATATTATGTGGAATTAAATAAAATGGAAAAACCACAAAATGTCACGTGGAAACAATTTAATTCAAAATGTCCACAAAATGATATTTGGTAAAATCAATGAGAGTGTGACATGTAGCAAAAAGGTTTTCATTTATTAGAGTACTAGGCGATTGCCCGCGCGTTGCGTAGAAACACCTATATAGTTGAAGTCTTTACAAATATATGTTTTTTTAAATATAATAATAACATTGTTGTTAAATTTGATATAATAATTTGTATACTAAATTGATATAATATATTGATTATTTTGAATTATATAATAATATATACATCTATTATAACCGTATAATCTCAACTGTTTGAATGATTTATACCCGCGAGTTACTCATGAATAAAATTAAATATAATATATGGCTTAATGTTATTTATAGTTTTGTTATTGTTAATTAATTTTTTAAAGTTTATTTTCTTAACGTTTTAATTTCTATCATTATAATTATTTAAAACATTAGACATTGTTTTTTGATTTTAAAGGTAACAATATAATCATTCATATAGAGTTATTTTTAACTATTGTTATTGTAAGGTATTTTAAGCTACTTATTTGAAAACTTTTAACAATTATACAAATATCTTTAGGAAATATTTTAGTTAAATTGATATTATAATTTAGTTTTTGCAATTAGCACTACAATTTATCACTTTTAACTATTCCAAAATATTCATTGGGTTTTTTAAGTGGAACTGAAATTTATATTTAAGTTGACACTGTAATATTATATTTAAATTAACAGTTTAAGTATTTTGTCCAAACTGTTCCAAAGTTGTAATTTTAAATTGATAACTGTTTACATACAACAATATATTAAATCTAATAAGTTAAATATAATATGTTAAAAGTTAAAGACATGACTTTATAAGTAGAACTATGATATTATTTTAATATTGAAATTTAGTTTATTTATGATTACACTTTACTTTTGATATTTATTTAAACTTATTAACCAAATTATAATCATTATTAGAAAGACACTACAATTTATCACTTTTAACTATTTAGAAATTATTATTTGGGTTGTTTAAGTTAAACTAAAATTTATATTTAAATTGGTTCTGTAATTTTATATTTAATTTTATAATTTAAATATTTTATACAAATTATTCAATAATTGTAGCTCTAAAATGATAATGGTTTACATCCAATAATATATTAAAACTAATAAATTAAGTATAATATGTAAAAAATTAAAAAAATTATATAACTTTATAAGTAGAAGTAAAGATATATTCTTTTAATATTGAAATTTAGTTTATATATGATTACACTCTAGATTTGATATTTATATAATCTTATTAACCAACTTATAATCATTATTAGAAAGAAACTGAAAAGTCATGGGAGTTTCAAATTAATGTGGTGAAAGGAAAAATACATATGAGTTTTAAATGAATGTAGTGAAAGAAAAAAATGTTTCCTTTATAATATAATATCATTAGTCGTGACACCCATGTATTATATGTGTTTATTTAAAAAAAATAAACAAGCATGAAAATATAACAATTTAGAAAATTTCAATTTATAAGAACATTAGTAAATTATTAATTATTAAAATACAAGTGCTTATTTATCTTTTAAATTTAAATGAATAATTTAAATTAATAAACAACTAAAATAATTGGATTCAATTTAGAAATTTAGAAATTATAAGGAAAATTGCATTAATGAATTGAATATATATTTATTATTACATTTATTACATTTAAGTATTATATGCAATGTAATAAAATAGAAAAACCCACAAAATGACACATGCATATAATTTAATCTTAATCTACCACAAAATGACATGTGGCATAATGCATAAGAGGATGACAAGTGACAAAATTATTTTCATTTACTAGGTGAATGCCCGCGCGTTGCGCAGAAGCATCTATATAGTTGAAATCCTTATAAATATATGTTTTTTTTAATATAATAATAATGTCGTTGTTAAATTTGATATAATAATTGTTATACTAAGTTGATATAGTATATTGATTATTTTCAATTATATGATAATATATACATCTATTAAAACTGCATAATCTCAATCTTATGAATGACCTCTACCTGCGAGTTATTCATGAAATTAAATATAATATATGGTTTAATATTATTTATAGTTATTGTTATTGTTAATTAATTTTTAAAATTTATTTGCTTAACGTTTTAATTTCTATCAGTGTAATTGTTTAAAACATCAAACATTTTTTTTTAATTTTAAAAGTGACGATATAATCATTTATATAGAGTTATGTTTAACTATTGTTATTGTAAGTTATTTTAAGTTACTTATTTCAAAACTTTTAATTATTATAAAAATATATTTAGGAAATATTTTAGTGAATTGATATTACAATGTAGTTTTTTGTATTTAGCACTACAATTTATCACTTTTCACTATTCACAAAATATTCTTTGGGTTTTCTTAAGTGGAATTGAAATTTATATTAAAGTTGATCACGTAATGTTATATTTAAATTAACAATTTAAATATTTTGTCCATACAGTTCAAAAGTTGTAGCTTTAAACTGATAATGGTTTACATACAACAACATATTAAATCTAATAAATTAAGTATAATATGTTAAAAGTTAAAGACATAACTTTATAAGTAGAACTAAAAATATTATTTTATTATTGAAGTTTACTTTACTTTTTATTACACTTTAGGTTTGATACTTATTTAATCTTATTAACCAATTTATAATCATTATTAGAAAAAACATTACAATTTATCACTTTTAACTATTTAAAAAATATTCATTTGGTTGTTTAAGTTTAACTAAATTTATATTTAAGTTGATCCTGTAAGGTTATATTTAAATTAACAATTTAAGTATTTTATACAAATTGTGTTGCGTAGAAGCATCTATACAGTTGAAATCTTTACAAACATATGTTTTTTTAAATATAACAATAATGTCGTTGTTAAATTTGATATAATAATTCTTATACTACGTTGATATAGTATATTGATTATTTTGAATTATATGATAATATATACATGTATTAAAACTGCATAATCTCAATCTTATGAATGACCTCTACCTGCGGGTTACTCATGAAATTAAATATAATATATGGTTTAATATTATTTATAGTTGTTGTTATTGTTAATTCATTTTTAAAATTTATTTTCTTAACGTTTTAATTTCTATTAGTGTAATTACTTAAAACATCAAACAATTTTTTTTATTTTAAAGGTAAGAATATTATCATTTATATAGAGTTATTTTTAATTATTGTTATTGTAAATTATTTTAAACTACTTATTTCAAACTTTTAACGATTATCAAAATATTCTTAGGAAATATTTTATTTAAATTGATATTACAATTTAGTTTTTGCATTTAGGACTACAATTTATCACTTTTCACTATTCACAAAATATTCTTTGGGTTTTTTTAAGTGGAACTGAAATTTATATTGAAGTTGATCGTGTAGTGTTATATTTAAATTAACAATTTAAGTATTTTGTCTATACAGTTCAAAAGTTATAGCTTTAAACTGATAATGGTTTACATACAATAACATATTAAATATAATAAATTAAGTATAATATGTTAAAAGTTAAAGACATAACTTTATAAGTAGAAGTAAAAATATTATTTTAATATTGAAATATAGTTTATTTTTATTACACTTTAGGTTTGATACTTATTTAACCTTATTAATCAATTTATAATCATTATTAGAAAGACACTACAATTTATCACTTTTAACTATTTACAAAATATTATTTGGGTTGTTTAAGTTTAACAAAATTTGATATTTAAGTTGATCCTATAAGGTTATATTTAAATTAACAATTTAAGTATTTTATACAAATTGCGTTGCGCAGAAGCATCTATATAGTTGAAATCTTTACAAATATATGTTTTTTTAAATATAACAATAATGTCGTTGTTAAATTTGATATAATAATTCTTATACTAAGTTGATATAGTATATTGATTATTTTGAATTATATGATAATATATACATGTATTAAAAATGCATAATCTCAATCTTATTAATGACCTCTACCTGCAGGTTACTCATGAAATTAAATATAATAGATGGTTTAATATTATTTATAGTTGTTGTTGTTGTTAATTCATTTTTAAAATTTGTTTGCTTAAAGTTTTAATTTTTATTAGTGTAATTATTTAAAACATCAAACAATTTTTTTTTTAATTTTAAAGGTAACAATATTATCATTTATATATAGTTATTTTTAACTATTGTTATTGTAAGTTATTTTAAGCTACTTATTTCAAAACTTTTAACGATTATAAAAATATCTTTAGGAAATATATTAGTTAAATTGATATTATAATTTAGTTTTTGCATTTAGCACTACAATTTATCACTTTTCACTATTTACAAAATATTCTTTGGGTTTTTTTAAGTGGAACTGAAATTTATATTGAAGTTGATCGTGTAATGTTATATTTAAATTAACAATTTAAGTATTTTGTCCATACAGTTCAAAAGTTGTGGCTTTAAAATGATAATGGTTTACATACAAGAACATATTAAATCTAATAAATTAAGTATAATATGTTAAAAGTTAAAGACATAAATTTATAAGTAGAAGTAAAAATATTATTTTAATATTGAAATTTAGTTTATTTTTTATTACATTTTACGTTTGATACTTATTTAACCTTATTAACCAGTTTACAATCATTATTAGAAAGACACTACAATTTATCACTTTTAACTATTTACAAAATATTATTTGGGTTGTTTAAGTTTAACTAAATTTTATATTTAAGTTATCCTGTAATGTTATATTTAAATTAACAATTTAAGTATTTTATACAAGTTGATCAAAAGTTGTAGATTTAAAATGATAATGGTTTACATACAACATATTAAACCTATTAAATTAAGTATAATATGTTAAAAGTTAAAAACAAACTTTATAAGTAGAAAAAAATATATTTTTTTAATATTGAAATTTAGTTTATATATGATTACACTTTAGATTTTATATTTGTTTAACTTTATTAACCAACTTATAATAATTATTAGAAAGAAATTGAAAAGTCATGGGAGTTTCAAATGAATGTGGTGAAAGGAAAAAATGCATGAGAGTTTCAAATGAATGTGGTTCAAGAAAAAATACAAGTTTTATAAGTATACTAGGCGAATGCCCGCGCGTTGCGCAGTGGGATAATTATGTAGTTTAATATGCTTATATATGGTTTAATGTATTGTGAATAAGCCATACATAAAACTTGTATGCGATTAAATAGCATGTATATTTTTTGATTTACAGATTTTTTATCATAATAAATAATGAAATTTTTTTACTGTTAGTTTAAAATTTTAAATGTAATTTTTATGTACACATTAGTATCTAATGTAAATAATTGATAATTGATTAGATATGGATTCTTATTTGCGGTCGTCTATTTATGTTGAACCTCATAAAAATACATATTTAACGACTTTTGTTAGTTTTACTATTGAATAGAAAATGGTGCCGTATTTTAAGTAAATATAAAAAATCTCATTCTCAATCTATTTTAAGATAATGACATATTTTAAGTTAATATAAAAAATCATATTCTAGAACTAATGAAAAAAAAATGGAGCCAAAATTTTTAACTATAATAAAGTTGATTCCAATTACCAAGTGCTCAATCGAACATAATATCATTCAATAAACATCATAAGATATTACGTTATATTCAAATTACGGACATCATTTTTGTAAGAGTTCAAAATATATGAGACTATAGTGCTTAATACAACAATGTAATAACCAAATAACCCTAACATATTTTAAATGAAATATAATTATAATATATTATCTATGCAACTAAATTTCTGCACAACATGTGGGATTTGTCTACTATATGGTATTCTTCTAATATATTATATTATAGTATAAACATTATATTTGGAAAACCACTTTGAGTTATATTGTAGTTTATAACATTAAATTTGTGATGGGCTGTATTTGACACACATTTGTGTATTTATATCTATATTATATATTTAAAACAAATCTTATATAAACATCCAACCTAAATATTCATCTTCAAGTTTTCTTTCTTCGCCACGTAAACAAACTTTTGTTATAAGGCCAGAAATGGAATAAAAGACACACTTAATTGTATGATCATGATATATTGTATTTTGATTGGGGCTTGTACAAAACATGCATGAGCATATATTATTAATTTATCTCTTGTTTTGGGTAATTCGAATAAGATAGCTTCAAATCCAACGTATCAAACGAATTACCCATTTACTAAAGTCTAAAACCCAAAAACTCAAACATGTTCTAATACTATACAAATGCATGATGTTTTAGCAAATTATTATCTCATATGAATTACCATTGATTATGTGTGATTAATTATTAAGAAGGTGAAAAGGTTTGGGGGTTTCAAATGCATGACATTCAAGGGAAAATGCAAGCTTTATAAGTATGTAAGATAATGATAATGATTAGGGAGGATATATATATATATATATATATATATATATATATATATATATATTATTTTTATTTTAAAGCTGACAAATTAATATATATGTTTTTTTATATTTTTTATTTAAAATAAAAATTCATATTATTATTATTTTCTTTTCTATTTCTATTTAAATTATTTAACATAATCTAATCATTTTTGTTTTTTCTTAATGTTTTCTTAGAATACAAGCTTTTTGATTTGCTTAGATGTTTTTCTTTTATAATATTTAATGTTGTATGTATGTTTTTTTTTTTTTTTTTTATATATTTTCTACATTTATATTCTATAACATTAGGTTTTGTTTCACTACACATATTAAAACAAAGATATTGATAACTCTCAATCTTATGATACGAATATTTTTTTCTTGATATTTTGTTTGTTTACATCATTCATTTATATGTTTATGTCTGTTCAATTTATCGGTTTTAAATTGTTTTCTAGGTTTTTTTATTAAAAGAATAATCTTAAATATTATGATTAATATAAAAATGATTGTATCTTCTCTAATAAAAGAAAATAATTTTGTCACTTGTCAATCTCTCATTAGTTTTGACACTTGTTATTTTATGGTAATTTTGAAATAAATATTATCCACTTGTCAATTTCTAATTTGTTTTCAATTTTAAAATTAAAATCATATACTTATATATATAAAGTATTAAATATAATATATATGAAATTAAATTGCAATGAATACCTTTCTTTTTATTTTTATTTTAAAGTTTACATTAAAAAATATTTACTACTTACATTTTAATGTTTATTTTTTTTTAAATTAACCCTTATAATATTTGGGTCTCAAACCTGGTTATTATATATAAGAATGGATGAGAAATTGAAAAATAATGATAACTGGCATGATAAATCTCCAATGGTGTTTATGTGGATAAATCAAGTTATGATCACTTTCCAGTAAAATGTAAATTTTTTTAAGGAGAAACTTTTCAAGAGTAATAGGAAAATATGGTAGGAATGAGGTTAACGAAAGACACACACCTGATGTTTTAAAAACCGGTTTTTTAGTTGAACCGGTACGATGACCGGTTCCCGGTTTAACCGGTTTGACCGCCGGGTGAACCGGTTTCTATATTTTTCATGTTTTTTTTTTATTTTTCTACACATACATACATATAGAAATTAGGAATTTGATGTTTACAAGTTCAAACATTAAAAATACACATAAAAATAAGTTGTAGATGAATCCAAATACATTAAAATAACACATAACCATAAGTTTTAGTGTTTTACATCAATCCGTCAAAAAGAAAATAAAGTATAATACCGAAACGAAATATAGTTTTTGATAAATACAAAAACCTCAAAAGAATTTATAACATTTACCATATGTTTTTATTTAGAGAAAACTAAATAGATTTGAAAAAAATCACAAATGTTTATTATGTAAATGGTTGTTTTTCATGTGTTTTTATTCGGTTTAACCGGTTCAACCGGTTTATTTTGACCGGTTCAACCGGTTTTTTCTAAAAACCGGCCGGTTCAATTCGGTTCAGAAATCAATATAAAACCGGTGGTAGTTGAACCGCTCCCTCTCCCGGTCAAACCGGTTCGACCGGCCGGTTCAAACCGGTTTTTAAAACATTGCACACACACACGCCTCTCCATACTCCTCGCTTACGGACACGGGTCAACATAATGATTGCTATTTTATTTTTAGTTTGCATTTTTTTTTTGCCATAACTTTTATTATTTGAAAAAAAAATCTAAAAAAATCCAAACTTCTAGCAATTTAATTTTCTATAAAATGAGAATTGTTATATTTAATTTTTTTTTTTTTTACTTTTATAAAAACCCAAAAAATAAAAAGTTCTCCGGAAGTCATTCTAATCATTGAAGTAGTGACATTGAAATATTTTTAAAAAGAATAAAAGTCTTGGAAATGTTTATATTTTAATTTTAAGAAATATTAGTTTTTGGTTAAATATAATGATTTTTTTTTAATTTCAAAAAAGAAAATGAATAAGTCATTCGTCTTACTTTTTTTTAAGAGTTTGTAAAAAGAAAACTTTCAAACATATTTTTATTAATGGTACCTACATTTTGTTTAAACGAATACAAGCTTTATAGAAATACGACATACACATTTTCGTTCTCAAAATCAAAAATCATTTTAGTAGTTTGTTATATATAATAGATTATGAACATTTTTGAAAAAAAAAAACCTTTTTAAAAACATATTCATTTTGATATCAAACTTTAATTTTAAGATATATCAATTTTTATAAAAAAATAGCGAGAATTTTATTTTTCTTCGAATTAAACAAAACAAACGCAAAAGTTATTCGTTTTACTATTTCAGTGTTTGTAAAAAAAAAATTAAAAAAAATATATTATTGCTAAGTGTACCTACGTTTTTTTTTAATCCAAGATTTTATACAACATATGACATGGAAATATGTTTTCTTCAAATCAATTTTTTTTTTGCATGTTATATATTATTAACTTTTTGAAAAGAAAATTTCAAAAATCAGTTGTTTAGGTATCACAATTTTATTTTGAAATGTTACAAGTTAAAAAAAACAATATATATCTAGAGTATTTTTTTATAAATGGTCCCTATGGTTTCCATGAATATCAAATTTGGTACCAAATTCTTTTAGGTCTCATGAAAAGTCCTTGTGATTTCAGTTTCTATCATGGTTCATACTTTATCCATGTAAAAAGACTTATGTACCACTTGTTGCCCCTTACTTGACCATAATAATCAACCTACTCTTGTCACCATCTTCATAAACCCTGCTGATCATCATCGGACTTTAAATCCATTCCTCCATTTCAAATCCATTCCATTTTCATCCAACATCACCAACCAATCATTATGTTCGAATGACATATCTACTGATAATAGACATGGTCTAATTCAACTCCATAATATAAATTGGAAATTCGGATACACCCTTAAACGAATTGCTAATTTTCAAGGTGGAAAAAGTTTTAGAACCAAAGGGCATCTAGCCTAGTGGTATCCGGTGTTGCCCACCCTTCTTGAGATTGAGGGTTCAAGTTGTGTCGTGGACATATGTGGATTTAAGGTGTAGTTTAGGAGTAAGTTAGATTTGTCGTTAAAAAATCTTTTAGAAAACCGTATATACGAATTCCTAATTCCTAATTCCAATACACCACCCTACCTCACGTCCTCACCCCACCCTTTATCTATACCCTTTACATCTCTTCTATCTATATTGTTAAACCGTTGTCGCGTACAATTTAAGCAAATAATAATTTAAAAAAATACTGCTCAAATGCACTAGGGATAGTACAGGAAAGCAGAGTCGAATCCATAAAGACACATCCTGAGGTCTATAGATCTTTTGCGTAAGGCACACACCAATTTAACATCAATTAAAAAAGAGGGATTTTGTTGAGTATTAAAACTAAATTGGAAATAAATTTATAAAAGAAAAAATGTAATTTAAAAAATTGAGTAAAATTTAGAAGGAAAATGCAATTTCAGTTCACGACGACTCTCTTAATCATGCAAATAACTTTTCAACACGATTATTGAATTGTGTACCGTTTAATCTGGTACTGAAAATCATTAATAAGCTCCAAAAATTTTCTTTTACTAAAATGTTTAATCAAAACAAGCACTTTGAATCAAACCTTACATTTCACTTAATTAACCAAATAAGTTCTTAATTAATTTAGATAAGTAGTTGTTAACATGCTGTCACGGGCGTATTAACCAAACAAAATTTCACTGCTAGTTGCACTACTAATATATCACAGGGAAGCAGGGTCGAATCCTCAGGGACACAACATAATGGTCAATGCCTTTTTGCATCAGAAAAATTCTAGTCAAAACAAAAATTATTAAAATGAGGGTTTGATTTAAAACAAAAAAATGTAGTGAAAATAAACTAAACAAAAATCAATAATAAAAATGATTTCAGTTCTGTTGCGACTTTCCTAATCATGCAATTAGTTCAGATCTGGTTATTCGGAATTCATTCTATCTAAGATGGTATTGAGAAAAACTAACATTCTCTAGTGTAATATCTTTTACCTAGTTAAATTAACCAAAACAAGCTCTTCAGTTAACCTTAACTATTTACTATCTAATTAAACAAGCTCTTAATTAAGATCATAATAGTTGCATTAAGATCTGTGTAGAATTCCAAACAGTACCCAATACTTCTCACAAGCTCGAAAGTGTAAAGGTATGACTTTTACAGTTTATATCAGAGTTAAATCCCAAACACATAACCAATCTGATATTTGTTACTTTTTACCATTTGACAAGAACAATTACGGATTCTACTAACTGATTAACTGAAATGATAAGACCCTAGCTAGGTGATCAAACTAACAAGAAATGAAAATCAAACATTCATTAAGCTCAAAGCTGAAAAATCTAAGTAGAAAAGCAAAAAGAAAATCATATTTGATAACTGATCACATGAAAAGTACTAGTCTAATACAGAACTGAAAACTAAGGTTTTAGCTAGACATGACTAAAAACGAATTAAAACTAATAAAAAGATAAGCTAACTGATTAATTTTGCTAACTAAATGTAGGAGATGATCTTCATCTTTCAGATCTATATAAATCACTGAAATCGAAGAGAAATTGCCTCAGAAATCGTCTTTTTCGTCATTTAAAGCTTCAGGACTCGTCCAACCTTTAATCTGATCAGAGAGGCATCCTATGTATACACGTCGATGTTTTCCAGAGCAAGAAACCCAAAATTTAATCGAAATATTGGGTCACCTGATCGAATTTTTTGACTTCTGGTCAAAATTTTCATTCTTCTGATTTTCAGACTTTATGAACTGCGAAGTGTTTATTCGATCGAATTTTTGAAACAATTTGATCAAATTTGGCACAATTCGATTGAACCTTTTCTTTTTCCCCTTTTTTCGAGAATATGAAAGTCGTTCGAAATTTTGTCTAGTTTCCAAAACGTTTTAAATCTCGTCAATCGGAGTTACTAGTCAAGAGATATTGTCAAAATACGGACAGGAGTCAAAGTTGTCCGCAACATCCTTTAGGATTTAGAATGTAGCAATTCATCTTCGTATAATAAATTCGATCAAATATTTATTGACTAAAACATCTTCCAATCATTCCTCAACATCCTTTATAAGTTCCAAGCTCCAACTAACTTCAATTATCCATCAAACGCATCTAAATCTGCTCCGAAAGTATTACTCCACTCGAATTATTTGAAAATGACATAAAAATGCTAGTAGTATGAAAATTCTAATAAAGGATATGGGTTGAACATTATTTAAACAAATGACATGAAAATGTGGAAAATATGATGCTAAATGCTAATAAATACTACCCTAAAAGATGCATATAATGGCATTTATCAGTAGCATTAGACATAATGTAAAATTCCTGTAAAGTCCAATACTTCTCACAAGCTTGGAAACATAAAGACTTGCTTGATCAGTTTATATCAGAGTTAATTCTCAGACATAACCAATCTAATATTTGTTACTATTCCTGATTAATAAAGACAATTACGGATCTAAACAAATTAGATAACTGGAATGATTCATTAACAATGAAGGAGGCCAATAGAAACTGAATCAAAATCAAACGTTCGATTATTCATAAAACTGATCAAACTAAACAGTAAACACAATTAAAAATCATGTCTAATGATTACTTGCACGGAAATTTGATTCGTTTGTGAAACTAAACTCTAGGGTTTGACTGAGAAAACATCCCCCATTTATATAGTGGGCCCTGGCAGAAAATAAGGGCTCTGATGAGAAGCACGACCCATGCTTGGGAGGCATGGCCCGTGTTTAGAGGTGGGTCGAGTCCAAGTGTAATTAAATGAGGTAAATTGCCAAAACAAAACTTTTTTATCGGAGCACAAGCCTCAAGCACGGCATGTGCTTGAGTGACCAGGTCATGCCCTTTATACGCAATGTATCAATCTTGAAAAATCAAGAAATTCGTCAAAAGGGAGAAAGCACGACCTGTGCTTGAGGAGCATGGCCCGTGCCTGTGCCTGTCCATCGCAGCTCAAGGAAGCACGTCGTGTGCCAGAAATGTTTTTCACATTTTAAGGGCCAAAACTTCATTACAATCTACTTTCTTTAATTCTCTAGCATCCTTAGGCACATTTAGTTTTGGTTAAGCTCCAATGCTCCATTAATACATCCAAAGTCCAATTCCGCATCAAAATCCTTGAAAAATACATTAAATTCTAAGCAATATGCAGGGGGGGGGGGGGGGCATTGAGGAGGGGCAAAGTGCATAGCCGCACAGGGCCCAACTTTTTTATTATATATTTTTATTTAAAAATAACAACTTATAATAATGACAAGGGCCTTTTTTTGTTTTTCCCGATCCTTTGAGGATATTTAATTCCTCAGGACCGGCCCTGGCAGTATGGGCATTCTTATTGAAAACATGCATTGTTCATATTATACTAAAAACATTAGTACAAATGCTAAAAATACGACACGGAATCAGATTAAATATAACCAAAATGATGCATAAAATGCATCCAACAAACCTCCCCAAGCTTAGACCTTACTAGTACTCGAGTAAGGAAAGGTAGGCATCAGAAACATATATGAGGGGAAAGCATAGTGGGGTAATAACGTAGACAAAACTAATAACATAAAAGGAAAAGCTAACTAACAAGATCAATAGAAAAATAAATAAGGAATAAAACATGCATGCAAAAACATAACAAAATGAAAAATAAACAACAATATGGAAAAGAAAATAAACAAACTTATTTTTTTCTCTTTTTTTCATTTATATTTTTTATGATCAGACTCTACACTGAGGAAGCTCCAATGGAATCACTACCTAGACGATCATCCTGATACCTTCCATATATCACAGACTCCCAAAGTCAGGAAGACTCACGACGACATAACCCAATAGACCAGCCGTAGCCTTTATATAAACTTTATAACTTAATTATCCTTGCAAGAGAAAATGACACAGTTCAGAATCTCATGTCCTCAAGATTAGATAGTAAAAAACCAGAATCGACTCATCCTTAAGAACCTGACACAGCTAAATCAGCTTTCGCCAAAGCAGTGGGCCAACCCCCGTAGGATCCCAGCTCTATGCTTTCACTTTTTTGAGAACGACAAATATCATATCACATAGTTCTTCTTGCACCAGATTTGTCTTCGTTGTGACTCTTGATTTGATTGAACTTGAATTTTGTATCTTTGTCTTTAACTTGAGTTCTTCAATAACCTTTTTGAATTTCTTCATATTTCTTCGATTAAGTGCTTGAACTTTGACTTGGGTACCAGATACAACAATTGTACCCATCTTTTCTTTTTTACTGTGTGGATCTGATATAAGGTTCCCTGTTACCGTGAGTGTAACATGTGTCAACAAATAGGGCCATGTTTTGTGGGTTTAGACGTATCGATAAAGGTTTTTTTAAACATTCAAAAGCAAATCATTCTGAAGCTGTTATTATTGCCCACATAGTGTTTCGGTACACCATTTTTTTCTACGACTAGGGTCTCAGATCACGGTGTTTTGCGTCCCTTAGTTATGGTAGATGTTTCTACACTTCCATTATCGATCATGTCACTTCAGACTTTCGTTTTCCACCTTTAGAAGAGTTATATATCGAATTTAAAGAGTATCCTCATATCACATTTTTTTAAACAAAACAAAACAGGAAATATTTTTGGTTTTTTTTATAAATGCAGATAAAAGCATGTTGAAAAGAAGACCATATATATATATATATATATATATATATATATATATATATATATATATATATATATATATATATAAAGGAAAAGTAAAGCAACAAAATAGAAAATATTTTTTGGTTTTTGACTTTTTTTTATTTTTTTTCATTTTTTTATAAAAACGAAGAAAAAAATGAAAATTCTTTTTGGATTTTTAAATTTATTTTTGTTTTTTTTCAATAAAAAAACTAATGTAGAAAAAATTAAATTTTGTACAAGAAGATTACAAATCCCCTCCCAAGCTTAAAATAAAGCATTGTCCTTAATGCTTGTAAATGAGAATGGATGGTCTACTGGGGAGGAGGTGGAGGCGGAAGTCAGCGGAGCACCTCCTCTTGAAAGGAGTCAAAATCTGTCCTAAAATCCCAAAAATTGTTATAAAAAACTTCCATATCAGTGCAAAGAGCCGATATATCCTGGCGGAGTTTTACATATTGTTGTTGATTAATGGGTGCAATGGGATTGAAATGAGGCGAATCTTGTTGTGGTAGGGGTTGAAATTCATCTTGTATAGAGTCAGAATGCATATGATCAAGCTAGATAAACTAGATTGACTTCGGATTAGCATGATTACGACGACGTCAATGTCGAATCGGATTTTGATGGTTGTTGTTCATGTTGGCTGTTGAAATCGAAGCAGTACTCATGATTTGGTCACGAAGCTGAAGGATACTGACAGTGGCAAGGTGACATCTAAATGCGGAAGAGATCATACGTTCCATGTGACACCGTCATCATATCGCTGAAATAGAAGCATATGCTCGAGTGTATGAATGTCTAGAAACTGCTCCGCTTCGGGATGAGGAGAATAGTGCTCATGAATGTCAATATGAAAGTGATTGGTCACTAAGTGAACGAGGCCGCTATAGTAAATTTCTCCTTTTTTACATTGGGAAATTTGAATCAATTTCCATGTCATGAAAGCTCCAAGATGTGGCATACAGTGTTGATAGATCATACACCGTAGAATCTCCAGGATTAGATTTCCACCCGACTGATTTCTTCTTGGGGAAAGATAATCAAGTAGATAAGTTGATGCACGAATTTTAAAATTGGATGAATGATTTGAGAAGCTATCGCAGTTCTCGCAAGAAAGTTCTCTTGGTCGGTTATTTCTTTCCAAAAAGGTGCAACATTAAAAGGAGGCATGCAATCCCTAAGTTTTTGGAACCATAAGTGTCTTGTCTAGAGGGTACATTGAATAAATAGAAGATATCATATATATGAACCTCATGGTGAGAATTTATTAAAAGGAACGAAAGGGCTTAGATGAGAGGGCAATATTTGACCCAAGTAAAGAATTCATAAGTTAAGATAGTGTAACTTTGGGCATGGATTTCTAAGAGATGAGCCCACCCTATGTTTGCAAAGAGTTGGCGAACTCCTTAATAAACGCCCAAAACTTGTAAAGAGTCAATGTGAGCAATGTTTGACTTTTACAACCACTTTCCAAAAAAAGTGAACTTTGTCTAAACCCTCTTTTTATCAAATCTAATGAGTTGGCTATCACACCCCAAACTGGAACGACGGAAACGTTCAGGGGTGGGGGACGTCATGTTTAGTATCATAAGACATGCATCATAGTAATCAAAGTAATGAACAACCATTTCATTAGAAAGAAAGTGTTTACAAAGTATGTGGTCACATAACATAGACTACAAAGTAAATAACGAAACAAGACTTGAAGCTAAACTGCTCCATCTTCTGATTCCCAGTGCGCATACTTGTCTACTGGTCTTCTGAGAATACAAATTATTTTCAAAGAGTAGATCAGCATTTAAGGTTGTGAGTTCATAAGATTTTAGTGATGTAAGAAGTTGTAAGAAAGTTGTAGTAAGTTGTAAGTTCTGTTTTAAAAAGTTCGCATGTTCCTCCAGAAAATTCTATATTTACTGCTTTGATGAAAGATAAGTAAAAATGACTGTACAATCCTTTCTATGAGTACTAAATGGATACAAGTTATATAAAAACCCATAGTAACCAAACAATAGATTGTGTGTATCTGCCCTAAGCCCACAACCAAACAAGGAACAGGAAGTAAGGCGGAAAGCACACATCCCATTGTTTCTAAGATCATTCTTGTATATAAACTTGGCGTATTCACTTGTTACTCATGGAGTTAACAATAATAATTCCTTTATATTTGATGAAAAGATTCTTTAAGAAAACCCTTATTTCTTTTAGTAAAAATGGTAACCGCAGTGGTTCCTTCTATAATCACTTAGTTTATACTAGCTACATATAATCTAATATCGAATAGATAGTTAATTGTGTGGATCTGCCCTAAGCCCACAACCAAACAAGGAACAGGAAATGAGGTGGAAAGCACACATCCAAGTACCTATCGGGTATTAATTATATATAACCCTGATGTATAAACTAAGGTATTATAGAGTTAACCACCTAAGGTCCTTTAAGTTTATATTGGTTTAATAAAATGGATTAAACCCTTTACTGGTAAGTTTCTAGTTTTGTCTACCAAATGTTCTATTTGAAAAGTATGTTTTGTACTAGAAAAACGGTGTATTGAATTTTTATACTATGACCTGTCCCATAGCTGGTACCCCTTATGATTACATGGTGTATACGAAATATATATGTAACTAAGATCGGATAGATAGTAGGTTGGGTGAATCTGCTCTAAGCCCACAACCAAACAAGGAACAGGAAATGCAGTGGAAAGCACACATCCTACTACCTGTCGGATCCGATTAATATATATCCCTGATGTATACACTAAGGAATCATAAAGTTAACATTATAGGCCCTATTTCTACTGAATGTACTAGACTCGACTATTCTCTTTGTCGTTTGTAAAATGTAAGTTTTCCCTAGTTTATAACTATCTTAACTCGAAAATACCTTGCATTAACTTTCAAGTGGGATTGTCACAATATGAAAGTATTGGGAAAATGTAAGTACACAGCCGTCTTTTGAATTGACATATCGACGTACTGTTTACCTTAAAACAAGTTTGTTTTATCTATTAATATCCGGTACTTTGTAGATGTACCCCTTTAATAATCTGATACTTTGTAGATGTACCCCATATATATAAATCATGGCATATTGTAGATGCCCCATATATATATATATATATATATATATATATATATATATATATATATATATATATATATATATATATATATATATATATGATCATCTATACCCAATTTACTATCACCTTTTGTTTAGAACAATGAGTTAGTGATTATTGGTATAGTTAGATCATGTAGTGTTCTCCAGCTATAGCATTTAGTATGTTCGTTCAGTTATAGTATCTTAGTATGTTCTTTCTGTTATCATGTATAGTGTATAGTATGTCTCTCTGATGTATTGTATCTACCTCCCTGTTTCTCTTTATAGTATGCTCTAGTATCTAGTATGAACTGAACCTTTAAACTATACCCCTTATAGTTTACTAGTATTTTGCTTGAACTGCTATTGAAAAGACTCATTTTACTACTAAATTATGCTTGTACTTTAAAAACAGAGTTTTGTTAAACTATAAAGTAACATAACTTTAAAAGAGTTTTTGAAATGTTTTGATCACTTATAAAAGTTATAAGCAATCTTTTGAAAGATGTTTATAACAAACATTTACACAATTATCATTATGTTCAACTTGTATCCCCCCCTAAAAACATTTAGAACAGTTAAAAGATTCATTATAGGGGTATGAACTCACCTTATGTGGGTGATTCAAATGAATATGCGTGTAAGGATGAGAAGTTCCACGAATGAAGTCCCGAAACCCAAATGAGTCCTAAATGACATATATGGCATATATTTGCATGAATAAAGTGTTTATAAGCAACTAACATCCAAGGAAACACCCTTTGGTACTAGGAAACACTTGGAACAAGTTTTAGAATCACATGTGATTCATCTATGGGGAGTGTACGGCCACAAAGAAGAGTTTACGACCCAAGTGGTATGTCTCATGGAGTTTACGACCATAGGGTTTACGGAACTATGAGTTTACAGCCGTAAACTCAAGGCATCTTGTACCCAAGTGTGTGACAAGGTCCTCTTTGCACCAAGGAAGTGTTCTAGGTCACAAGATTAGCTTCTAGAAGGGTTTATGGCCAAAATGGTACCTTTATAAGGGTTTACGGCCAAGGGAGATTCTCTTGGTCGTAAAATCCTATTGCTCTTGAGAAATGGATGTTTTCAAAGTTAAAATCAAGTGCTTCTATCATACAACAAGTTAAGGAAGGAGTACTCATGATATTGAAGCTTGAAAGGGTTGATTTCGGTCCAAAAACACTAGTGTGTTCTTGGTGTTCTTGGAGATCTAGACAAAAAGGATGTTTTCATGGAGGAATCATGAGGATGAGGCGTGATTAAGAAGGATCACAACAACTAGAGGGAAGAACACTTACGTCTTTGGAGGATTTGGATGAAGAACTTGATGATACTTGAGAGAGTTTGAGGAGATTTCGGCCAAGGAAGGAAAAGAATGAGGAAAATGAAGTGCTCTCATATATATAGGAGGGGTTTATGGCCATTAAAGAGTTTACGGCCGTAAACTCATGTGCCTTGGTCGTGAACTCCTTTTTGGTGGTCTTAAGGCTTGAATATTGCACATTATCTCTAGCAGGTACATTCCTACACTCATTCCTTAAGTGTACCAGGCTTAAAACTCCTTAGAATGACCTTTAATAAGGCTAGAACTCATTAGAAATGAGTCTGACACACAGTTGAGTTGAATGGTTAGATTTTTTACTTTACAAGGCAAAAAAATTTTGGGTTGTCACATTGGCCTTCCACGTCTATGATATGCTCTTCGGGCGGAGGTGTTGAAGGACCCTCACAAGAATCCTGTCTATTTTGAGATCTAAAAGAATTAAACATTTTGTTTGATTAATTTATTTTTTTAATTTTTTAATAAATCGAAAACAAAAACAAATCTTAAACTACCCCCCACATCGGATACACAAGCCAGCACAAGTATATATTTGATAGAAATTAAAGTTTCAGTTTTGAAACGAACATACCTGACAATATGTGAAACAACAATCGTTTTCTCGTTTTCTAAATAACTTTTTTAAGTTTTTGTTATGGTGAAACTCTTCCTCATGCCATAGACACCAACATTTCAAATTTCCCAATCTTAATATGTAAAAGCGAGCTGTAGATCTGAAAAAATTTTTTTGACTAAAAATCTAGGTTTTTGGTGGGGAAGATGAAGTAGCCATGAAAATGGAGTTCAATCTCCATAGAAGTTGAAGTAGCAAGGGAAATAAATTTCATACCTTTGGTCTTGAGTTGTTAGCAAGAAAAATGAAAGATTTATATGTGTTTATAGGTGAAATCAGTTGAAGTGTGTGTGTGTGTGTGAGAGAGAGAGAGAGTGTGTTTTGAGAGAGTTCTTGAGTGTAAGAGTGAAAAATGAAAGACAAAAGCTGGTATTTATTCCAGCTCGGGTACTGTAGCAGCATGGTCTGATGAGCACGAATGATGTTTGGCTGGGTAAAACTGTGCTTGGCCATAAAGTTCAATTTTTTTATATCTTTGAATGTGAGATGATATGGCATTAGATAAAGAATACGGGTTGTGCTTTCGGTACTCAATTATGCCTACGCCACGCACTTAGCAAAAACACTTTTATGGTTATTTTCAAACTTGCAATGAGAGGACGCGAGCTTATAAGCATGGGTTGTGCCTGGTTGGGCCAAGTCGTGCCTAGGCTTCGAAGTTTGATTTTTTTTTTTGAAAAACAAACTCTCTCTCATCGCCTTGTTTGAAAAACAAGAAAAAACTATTAAAATCCTAAAATCATAGTAAGAAATAAATAAAAACCAACAAAAATAACTTTAAACAACCGAGTTGCCTCCCAGTTAGCTGCTTGTTTTTACTATTGTTGGCTTGACGTTGTTACTTGGTTTCTTTAATTGTGGTATGTCAGGACCACTACAAGCTCCACTTCTTCGTTCGTGACTTGGAGCCCTTCATAAAAAGGTTTGAGCCAGTGACCATAAACCTTGAAAAATTTACCTATTTGCTCACTTCTGATCTCTATTGCACCATGATAAAAAAACATTAGTAACAATAATTTTAAAGCAAGAGTGATACAACTCATTTACCAGAAATAAGTTTAAAGCGAGAGTGATACAAGAATACCTTTTAACGGGTAGTAAATACTTTTCACAAGATCATGTTGTTGTGAAAAGCTTTAGTATTCTCTTTGTAAATCGCTTAGTTCTCATAAGAATGATTCCAAATTTTTTCTAACTCTTGGATGTCCAACCTTCTTTTATTACTGGCTTCATCCATACTCATATTCACCTTCTTGACAGCCCAATATGCTCGATCCTCCAACTATACTGGAAGTTAACCTGGTTTCCCAAAAACTAATCGAGATGGTGACATGCCGATTGAATTTTTGTTTGTTGTCCAATTAGTCCATAATCCATCATCCAACCGAATACTCCAGTCCTGCTTTATTGGAATGATTGTTTTTTAATGATACCCTTGATCTTTCGGTTAGAAGCTTTAACTTGCTCATTGTTTTGCGGGTGATATGCAGTTGACACCCAATGTGTAACACCATACTTTTTGAGAATTGTCTCGAGGGTGCAGTTGCATAAGTGTGTACCCCGGTCACTGATGATGGACTTTGGTGTTCCAAACCTAGCAAAAATATTAGTTTTAACGAAATCAACCACACCCTTCGCGCCATCTATCCATGTAGCTTTCACCTCAACCCATTTTGACACATAATCCACTACTAGCAAGATGTACACAAAACAAAATGATGTTGGAAACGGACCCATGTATTCAATCCCCCAAACATCAAAGATCTCGCATATTAGAATTGGGGTGAGCGACATTTGGTTCCAAGAGGTTAAAGACTTGGTCATTTGGCACCGGTCACAGGTTTTGCAAAAGAACGAATCGTGAAAAATATGGGGCTAATAAAGTCCGTTTTCCAAAACCTTGTGTGTGGTTCGTTGTGGACCATAACGCCATCTACAAGCTTCAGTGTGAAAAACGTTCAGATTTGATTTAACTTCGTCTTAGGGTACACAACTTCTTACCTAATCAGTGCAGTATTTGCATAAATAGGGCTCATCCCAAACATATCTTTTTGCCTCCTTCTTTATTTTTTCTTTCTGAGCTTGAGTGAGGTCTGAAGGGAGCTCTATGGATACCAAATAATTCACTATATCAAAAAACCATGGTGGATTCTGAACAGCAAAAAGATGCTCATCAGGAAAAGTTTTGCGGATCGGTGTCAGGTCTTCTGGTGGGATGAGTCGGCTTAGATGATCGGTTACCAGATTTTCTTTCTCACTTTTGTCTCTGATCTCTATATCAAATTCATATAGCAGCAGAATCCATCTAATCAACCTTGACTTTGAATCTTTCTTGGCGAGAAGATACCGAATGGCTGCATGGTCAGAAAAAATTATGACTTTCGTCCCCAACAAGTATTGTCTGAATTTCTCTAGCACGAAAATAATGGACAACAACTCTTTTTCTGTGGTTTAATAATTTTCTTGCATGCTGTCCAAGGTTTTTGAGGTGTAGTAAATAACATGGGGACCTGATATTTCCTTTGGCCCAATACAGCTCCAACAGAAGAATTGCTCACATCAGACATAATCTCGAAAGGCAGACTCCAATCTGGTGGCTGAATAATGGGAGCTGAAGTGAGTAGATTTTTCAACAAGTCGAAAGCATTTTTTGCAATCTTTGTTAAAATCGAACTCTGCATCTTTTTGCAGCAGATGGAACGTAAGTAATGTGATCTTTCAAAAAAAATTTAACAAACCTACTGTAAAATCTTACATGGCCAAGAAAAAAACGCAGATCATGAACACTCTTCGGGTAGGGTAAGCTTTTGATAATATCAATTTTAGCTCTGTCTACTTCTAAACCTCCTTTTGACACTACATGACCCAAAATCAGACCTTGGTCGACCATAAAATTACACTTTTCAAAGTTTCAGACCAGGTCAGTTCCAATGCATCTTTGAAGAATTTTTATAAGGTTTTTAAGACAAATATGAAAGGAGTCTGCATAGTTAGTAAAATCTTTCATAAAGACTTATATGATATTTTCTACATAGTTAGAAAAATACTTACCATACACCTGTGGAAGGTGGCAGGTGTGTTGCAGAGTTTGAAAGGCATGCATGTGATCATTTCAGATAGTAGTAATGTGACTTTCCAACAAGTCTTTACAACATCTGATCGATGAATGGAAGTGGAAAATGATCCTTTTAGGTGGCAGCGTTTAATTTCCTATAGTGGATGCAGACGCGCCATCCACTCTGAACTCGAGTCATGACTGAACTCAAGCCAGGACTAACTCTCCTTCTTTATTTTCAACCACTGTCACTCCAACTTTCTTTGGCATGACCTAAAATGGGCTGACCCATTTGCTGTCAGATATTGGGTATATTATTCCAACATCCAAATGTTTCATTATTTCCATCTTAACCACTTCCATCATAGGAGGGTTGAATCTTAGTTGGGTTTCTCATGTGGGCTTAAAATCTTCTCCATAAGTATCTTATGCATGCATAAAGATGGACTGAGTCCTGTTATATTAGCTATGGTCCACCCAATCGTATTCTTATACTTCCTCAAAATCCCAATCAGTTTAGATTCTACCTTTTTTGATAGCTTGTTGGATATAATGAATGGGGCTGTTTCTGCTTCTCTAAGAAATGCATATTTCAGCTGTTCTAGTAGAGTCTTTAGCTCCATGATGGGTGCTTGGACAATAGAAGGAAAAAGTATGGATTTTGAATCAGGTAACTTTAGAATTTGATTGTTACACCTGAGTTTCTTTTGTTGGTCCATGTGAGCTACCATTTTGTTGAACTTGCTTATCAAGAACATATTTTTATGATAAAACATGGACTGCATTAATAGAAAAAGTCCTATGGAGTACTAAAGCTAGTGACTCTCGATTAACAATCTCAAAATATTCAACAGTTAATGGTTCAATTACATCTATGAAACTAAGAGCTGAAACATCATTTGGATAACGCATAACATCATAAATATTGAAGTTGATAACTTCACCATCGAATTCCGTAGAAAGGGTACCATCATAAACATCTATTTTTGTTCTTGCAGATTTTAAAAATGGTATCCCCAAAAGAATAGAACTCTAATTCGGTGAGTCTTCATGTCCCATATCTAAGACGTAAAAATTATCTGGGCATATCAACTCATTCACTTGGACCAAAACATCCTCTAGCACACCTTTTGGGTGTACCAATGAACGATCAATAAAGTGAATGATAACACATGTTCTTTTTGGTGGCTCTACCTCGATAGTTTGAAAAAACTGAATAAGGTAAAACGTTTATTAAGGCTCCTAATTCCAACATGGTATGTGGCACTGAAAGGTTCCATAATTTGCAAGGAACCATGAATACCCCTAGATCCTTGCATTTTGGGGTTAAAATTTTCTGTAAAACAGCTAAAACATTTTCGCTGACTTTAACTGTTTCGTTACCTCTTAATTTTCTTTAGAAGTATAAAGTTCCTTTAGAAATTTTGCATAAAGGGGTAGTTGTTTTATAGCATCTAGAAGTGGGATGTTTACCTCAACTTTTCTGAAGAAATCAATAATTTATCTATTTACCTTCTTTTTTTCATGTTTTTCAGTCTTGAGGGAAAAGGAGGACGAGTATTTTTTACCTCAGCCTCAGCAGGTTTGTCTTTTTTTTTTTGTACCTCTTCAGTTACTTCAGATTCTTGCTCAACTACAATCTCTTATTCCTCATCTTCTTGTTGATCATGTCCATTATAATCTTTACCATTTCTGAGAGTCACAACCCAAGCGTTGTGCTTTGGATTTTTCTCAGTCTTAGATGGGAACTTTCATTGTGCTTGTGCTTCGAGCTTGCTCATAGAGTTTGCGAGTTGTAATACTTGTTGCTTAATATTTTTGATACTAGACTTGGTCTCATTCTGAAAAGCTTGGGTACTGGTAGCAAGACTTTTAATAATGTCTTCTAGAGACATGTTGGAACTGTTGGCTACTTGCTGAAAATTGGGTTGATGTTGATTTGTTAAAAAGATTGTTGTTGAAAGCTCGATGGATGTTGGTACTGATTCATCTTTTGAAAGTTCTACTGGGGTCTTTTCTGAAAATTGTCCTGGAATCTTCCTGGTCAAACTCTCTTTGCTACACTTGATAACCTCCCATGGCCTGGCCAGGTTCAGTGTCTTCCTGCAATATTGGGCACATGTTTTTTGGGTGTCCAATCTTCGCGCATATCCCACAAGGTCTGACCTCTGGTTCCACACCCTTTTCTTTCTTTAGTAAAAGAACAACCTTTGTCAATTCTGAAACCTAAGACTCAAGGTGGGCATTGTTGATTTCCTTTACTCCTTATGGTTGATCTGGATACCATCCTTCTTCATTTGCTGAGTGTTTTCATTCGACTGCCAGCTTCTCTATTAATGATCGTATATCATTCAGTGTCATATCCGTAAGTGAACCACCACTCGAAGCATTGATTTGTCGCCTTTTCCATTGGGTTCAGGCCTTCACAGAAGCACTGATATAGCTGATAGTCATTGATCCCATGTTGCGGGCATCAGACTAGAAACTTCATGAAACACTCCCATTAAGTGTGAGAGGCCTCTCTTTTTCCTTTCTTAATGGAGAGGATCTCTCTGCGAAGATTGGACACTTTCTCTTCTGGAAAGTATTTTTTTCTAAAAAAAAGCTTAGCTAACTCGTTCCATGTAGTGATTGATCCAGAATGGAGATCATACAACCACTATTTTGTTGCATCTTGGATAGAAAGGGGAATGCCCTTAACATGATCTGGTTTTTCGTGATAGCATGCGACTTTATCCTAGAGCATACTATGTGAAACTCCTTGAGAAACTTATATAGATATTTGTTCTCAAGGCCTCAGAAAGTTGAGAACAGGTGAACTAAACCAAACTTCAGCTCAAAATTTCGAGCTTCTAAAAAGGTGATATACAAAGGTTTTTGTGTAACATCTTGTGTTTCTCATTCTATGAGAGTCTTTTTAGGATCATCTCCGTGTTTGCTCACGTCTAGTTTTGTTTCTGTATCTGAACATGATGGTTCGGGTGTTTCGAATTTAATGGAGGGTGTTGGAGAGTAGGTTTTGAACAGACTGTTGGTAGGCGAGGATGGGGGTGCTTTAGGAAAGGATAGAAAGGTTATCTCGTGCTCTTTCAACAAGGTACTACCTTGTGGATTTGTTTCCTCTGAAGCTAGAGAAGATGTTGATACAAAAAAACCCTGTAACTTTTTCCACCGAAGCGCTTCTTTTCTAAGTTTTCTTGTTGTCTTCCCTATTTCTTGATCGAGTTGTAGTGGAGTACATGTACATAAAGATCTTCTCCTACAACAATTAGTGTTTGTCGTGTCCTCGACAACGACATCAATTTGTTAAACTGTTGCCACACATGATTTAAGAAAATAAAACTTTTAATAAAAATACTGCTCAAATGCATTAGGGGGTAGTACGGGAAAGCAGAGTCGAATCTATAGGGACACATCCTAAGGTCTATGTCTCTCTTACATAAGGCATACACTAATTTAACATAAATTAAAATGGGAGAATTTTGTTAATTATTAAAACTAAATTGGGTAGAAATTTATAAAAGAAAAACGCAAATTAAATAGTAGAGTAAAATTCAGAAAGTAAAGGCAATTTTAGTTTCGCGGTGAGTCTCCTAATCATGCAAATAACTTTCAACATGATTACTGAATTAGGTCTGTTTAAACTAGTACTGAAAATCATTAATAAGCTCTAACAATTTTCTTTTACTAAAATGTTTAATCAAAACAAGCTCTTTGAATTAAACCTTACTTTTACTAAATTAACCAAATAAGCTCTTAAGTAATTTAAAAAAGTAGCATTAGACACAATGTAAAATTCACAATAAAGTCTAATACTTCTTAAGAGCTCAGAAGCGTAAAGACTTGCTTGATTAGTTTGTATTAGAGTTAATCCTTACACGAAACCAATCTAATATTCGCTACTTTTATTGATTAATAAAGACAATTACTGATCTAAACAAATCATATAATTGGAATGATTCATTAACAATTAAAGTGGCTAACGGACGCTGAATCAAAATCAAACGTTCAATTAAGCATAAAATTGATCAAACTAAACAGTAAACACAATAAAAAAATATGCCTAATAATTACTTGCACGAAAAGTCGTATCATTTGCAAAACTGGATCATAGGATTTTTAGCCTAACATGGCTAAAAATGAATACAGACAATAAATATAAAGTCTAAACGACAATTCTTACTAAACTAGATGAACAAGACAAACCGCAATCTTCAGATTTGGAAAACCAGACGAAAATTTCAGAAAATCCCCAGAAAAATTATCTGCAGTAGCTTAGGGTTTGACAGAGAAGAAATTCCCCATTTATATAGTGGGTGTGGCTAAAAATAAGGGCTCTCCCTGTGTTTAGAGGCGGGTCAAGTCTAGGTAAATGAAGTAAATTGCCAAAATAAAACTTTTTTATCGGAGCACGAGCATGAAGCACGACTCGTTCTTGAGTGACTAGGCCGTGCCCTTTAGATGCAATGTATCAATCTTGAAAAATCAGGAAATTTGTCATTAGAGAGTAAGCACAACCTGTGCTTGAGGAGCACAACTCGTGCTTGGCCACTGCAGATCATACACCATAAAATAATGTAAATCCCTAAATATGCTTGTGTATCAATCAGATCCAATTGATGGTGTGGAATCCCAATCAAACGGATGATGGCAGATCAAAATAGAAGAGAAGTAGAAGAAGAAGATGATGATGAATCTGGTATGATTTGATTAGAATGAAGATCCAGATACAAGATTCAATAACTAACACACACTAAAGCTCCTCTCTTCTCGCTAACTTTCTCTCTCTAGAACACCTTAGAATACACACACTTAAGCTCCTTGTTCTCTCTTTCACATTCACACCAATCCTCACCCCTTACACTTATATTTATAGGGAACATGGGCCGAACACAAGTTCACGGCCATGAACGGGTTTACAGCCGTAAACCTGTTTACAGCCGTAAACACCCACCTAGCCGTAAACACATAAAATATTACATAAAAATACAATTGCTCAGAAAAGCAAAGTATAAACCATATTTTTGACCCAACAATCTCCCCCTTTGTTTATAGCTTTCTTTTCTTAATTGACCCAACAAGTTCCCCCTAAAAAGTAGTTGGCTTTTCTTGTTAATCTTCATTGGGAGCTTGACTTCAACATTAATCTTCACATTCTTCACGACTTCAAGATGAACATATGAATCTTCAATAAATGACTTCATCTTGAGTAATTGGGATTTTCTACAAAATTTGACATTGAATGCACATTGGGTGAGGAGGCTTCTTGTAGAGATTCTTGAAAGATGGTGCTTTCATATTGAGAATCTTCAGAGAGAACAAAGAGAACGAATCTTCTGGATCACTTCAGCGGATTCATAGATAGCGGCAGATTGATTGAGGAGGCTTCAATGCACTCCGTCACATAATCTTCAAGTACAACTTGACCTTGCTTCTGGGGTGGAAAGATTGAATGTTGGAAGAATAATATTCATTTCTTGCTCCTTCGAATGAGAATTCTTCGAAACTCACGTATGAAGCCTTGGATCAGAAAATCTCGATACAGTCTCCATGAGTCTCATCTACATCTGAATTCACTTTTCAAGACAAAACAAAAAACTAAAAGAAAACTTAGCACACAATATTTTTTGGATTTTTATATTTCCTGAAAAAATAAAATAGAAACAAAAATATTTTTGGATTTTCTGATTTTTCTGAACAAGAAATAACAAGGGCTTTATTCGCTAGTGGGGCCGAAATCTATATGATGAGTCCGTCGGGTGGGGGAATAATCCCTTCCAATTCTGGTTCCTCCTGGACGGAGGATTCGTTCGAGATCAAAGTGTTGATGGAGCCCTCACCCGAACCGGAAATGGAAGGCACATCGGCTCGTTCTGCGATCCCAAAGGTGGATGAATCAGGGCCGCCCCCCCTTACCCACAATTGTAGCTTGGAATCGTCGATGTGAAATCGCATTATTTTTGGACTTTTAATTTTATGATTTTTGTTTGGATTTTTAATTTTATGATTTTTAAAATATTTTTGAATTTTTTTAATTCTCACCCTAAATTTGTGCATAAAGGAAAACTATGAACAAATTTAACAAAAAGAAAAATATTTGGGATCAAAGTTGTGAGACAGCCTGAACTTGTTTATCAGTACTTTCACCTTCATGAATAGATCCGGTCAATTTTCGGTATTGTGGTCCACTTAAACACAAAGGATATTGAGAAACTTTTCTAAATAAACCATTTAGCTGACGATGACCACGGGTATTGTTGTCCACTTAAATTAAGCAACGAGATTTACAGACAACCTCTAAATGGTTCAATTTTAGTTGCACTAGAACGTGTTCCCCACTTCCCGATATATCCTGGTTATCAATAACTTCCTAAGGACTCCTTACTTTAGGTGAGTAAACAATTATTAAGGAGGAAGATATGACTAACAGAGATAGCATGATTGAGAGGTAGAATCTTGCATATGTTGTGTTTCAGGTTGGATATGTTTCAATCACGCAGAGGAGACAACATTTGACTAACAAATAGAAAGAATTTCATAGATAAGGAGGCGCGTAGAATTAGAGTTGCATATGTTGCAATCCAGGTCAGATCTCTTCCAATCACGCAGAGGAAGCAACATATGACTGACAGATAGAAAGCAAGAAAATAATTTCCTACATACCTACTTTATCAAAACCCCCCAGTTGCCCTATCAGAACTAGAATTAAGGACATAAGTCCGTACATCAAGGAAAAGTTGAACCACTATTCTAGATGCGTATTAATTTAGTGTATCTTGTGGGTTCCCGTGTTTATCTTACTGCTCAATCTACCCGAGCATCGTATGGTCAGTCCAAACAATCTTATCCAAATCCACAATGTCAAATCCTCCGTGCCTACCAGCACATTGAACACAAAGTCTAAACAATTCAGATTCAGTCCCTTACACTGGTTTTAGACTGCCCGTTATCACTTTCTTGATATCACTTCCAAAAACAATACCTACTGACGAAAAACTATAAGAAAATTAAACAAAATTATCTTTGAAATGAATCAATGTAAGATAAACTCAGGAGTATCGAGAAGAAAACTCAAACCGTAAGTCACCGATTGAATTTTCATCTAGAAGGTCTGAGAACAGCACGCATAATATTAGAACAGATCCAAAAAATCTTCATGTCATTAAGCACTGACCCTATGCGTGATCCCTTCCTTTCTTCCCTTCCCGCAAAGGCCACATACTCTCAAACAATGTTCTTAGTGTTGTACAGTTGAGAGATACCCCTATCATGTGCCTGGAATAGCCACTACCAACAAACCGAAGTCTAATGATATGCCTCCATAGCTGCTCCGAAACAGAGCGGGATCAGTTGGTCTTTGGAACCCAGTCCATTTTGAAACTGGGTTGACCTTTGTCATCTTTGCAAGGCACTCTCTCTCATAACATGTCCTTCTTATCACAAACAAAAGTTGTAGAAATACAGAATCATTGGAAGATTTGGGAGATTGAACCTTTAGTACCTATCTGTAGTTGGGTTTAACCCATTTATTTTTTGAGTGGATGGGTGCCTTATCGCTTGCTTTTGAACATGAAACCGGCTGCCGAGATGGCTTTGACCTAACCGATCTTGGCTTTATTGGAGCATCTCTTGGATTTGGCTTCTTGGTCGGCATTCCCTTCTTGCCCTTGGGATTTTGATTCTTGGCCTTGTGGGTTTGATTCTTGGCCTTTTGTGCATTCCAGTCACCATTGCGCGATTGTGACCTCGAATGATTTCTTTTGTAGAATCTCCCACTTTGCGCGTTCTGCCAGACTTGTGCATAGTAGGGAACATATACACGATTAGGACAATTTCTGGCAATGTGTCCAGGTGTTCCACAGTGAAAACATGTTTTTTTCTTCACTGTGAAGTTGTTTCTTCCCACCCATGGTGGCGTGTCCTTATCTTGTCTCTTATTGTTCCCATAAGCACAATTACAACAGGCACTCTGCTTCATTGGAATTGGTGGCCTGTATTTCTCAACATCAGGTTGATCAGAAGCAGCTGAGTTTGAAGAAACAAATTCAGAGTTCAAGGAAATGTTGGTTTGTTCAATGGTGTTCTCCTTGTTCTCATCCTTTGCTACTTTACCTCCTAACACAAATCAAGTTGGTTTGCCATATTGAAGATGTGCCTCCCTGTTAATTTCTTCCTGTGTCATAGGGATGGATTTGTAGTTATGATTGAAAGGTGGAGGAACACTATCATACCCTAGACCTTTTTGCTGGTTATTTTTAAATTGCAGACAATGGTCTATCATGTTTGCAACTACTTCGCTGGACACATCAAATTTTATAAAATCAAAATCTGCAGTTTCAAATTTGCTTTTTAATGTGTCAAGCTCAGCAGTTAACTCAACAAGGTGTTTCTTAACATAGTCATAATTTTCACATTTGTTGCTATAGTCTTCCTGAAGCTTCCTAAAGTCTTTGGTTTTTGCTTCTAATTCAGCTTTCAGGGGTTTCTGTTCTTTCCTAAGTTAATATCCTTCGTATTTTAGGTCATCGACTTCCCTTTTTAGCAAATCATTATGTTCACGAAGAAGTTTAATTGTAGCTTCACATGATTAAGAGCATGAGACTTCATTAACTGGGATGTTTGTGGAACTCATTGTTTTTCCACACTTCAAAGCGTCAAGTTCTTCAGTTACAATAGCAAGACTAAGACGATTAAGATCTTTTGTCTTCTTGATGACAGCCACATTCATATCCCATGATTTCGGAAGTGAATTCAGCAACTTTTTGTTTATCTCAGATTTAGTTAAGAAGATCCCAACTATATTCATCTCAGTAGTAAGTGTAGTAAATCGCTGCAATTGAGCTTCCAGGGTTTCTCCACGGATATAGTTGAACATGTTGAATTTTTGTCTTAACATATCCTGACTCTCTTTCATGTCTTCATTTCCCTCGTAGACCTCAAAAGCCATTAAAAGCACAACTAGAAGCCAAAATCAAACTTAAAAGGCAAACCCTTTGACTACAAACCTCAAAAGTCAACCTTAAAAGTCAAATTTAAAAAGTCAAACTCAAAAGTCAAACTTAAAAGGCAAACCGAAAAGCTAAATTTGAAATTTTAAAAGTTAAATGAGGAAGTCAAAGTTTAAAGTCAAAGGTCAAATTCTAATTGTCAAAGTCAAAATTTGAAGTAAAAAGTCAAAAATTAAAAACTATAATTTTTTTTGGGTTGAAAATGGTATTTAAAATTAAAAAGAAATTGTTTTTGGGGTTAAAAATGACAAATTTGCAAAAAGGAACCGATAAGGAGTGTTTTTGAATAAAAATTGCAAAGGAAAGGAACAAAGGAAATGCTAGAGGAGTTGGTAAGGTGCTTGGATTAGTAGGGAGGAGACCTGGGTTCGATCCCCGACACCTCCAAGCGCTTCCTTTTTATTGGACGCAGGCTGCAAAGACTTCTGCTGCTGAGATGCGAGGACGATTACTGCTGCTAACCGAGACCGAAGCGAAGACCGAGACCAAGGCGAACCGGAAACGCTGTTGGACCGCAAACCAAGATCGTAAACTCGGACCGTATACTCCGGCCGTAAACCGCTGGGCCGCAAACTCCAGTCGGCCGCAAACTCACCGGTCGTAAACTCCGGCCGTAAACCCTTCAAAGGTTGTAAACACTGCTTCAAATCGCGAAAAAAACGACATTTTTCACCATTTTTTTTCTCCAAAACTCGATCCAGAACTCGTTTTTATGAAAAGCACGAAGAACAAATCCCCTTATTTTGCCACTATCTATCCAAAAACGCAGAAATCCTTCAAAAATAAGATCAAATAAGCTCCAGATCTGACAAAATTGACTGATACAATCCAAGCTCTGATACCAGTTGTAAAGACCCAAATATGCTTATGTATCAATCAGATCCAATTCATGGTGCGGAATCCCAATCAAACGGATGATGCCAGATCAAAATAGAAGAGAAGGAGAAGAAGAAGATGATGAATCTTGTATGATTTGATTAGAATGAAGATCCAGATACAAGATTCACACACACTAACACACATTAAATCTCCTCTCTTCTCTTTAACTTTCTCTCTTTATAACACCTTAGAATACACACACTTAAGCTCCTTGTTCTCTCTTTCACATTCACACCAATCATCACCCGTTACACTTATATTTATAGGGAACATGGGCCGAACAAAAGTTCACAGCTGTGAAAGGGTTTACGGCCGTAAACACCCACCTAGCCGTAAACTCATAAAATATTACATAAAAATACAATTGCCTAGAAAAGCAAAGTATAAACCATATTTTTTACCTAACAAATAACACTAAGAAATTGCCCACGACCGGTACCTAGGGAGCACGGCCCGTGCTAGACATTTTTTCACATTTTAAGGGCCAAAACTTCATTGCAAGCTACTTTCTTCATTTCTCTAGCATCCTCAGAAACGTTTAGCTCTGGTTAAGCTCTAATGCTCCATTCTTACACCCAAAGTCGAAATCCACATTAAAAATCCCGGAAAAATACATTAAAATATAAGCAATACGTGATTCTTATGGGAAACATGTATTGTTCAAATTATACTGAAAACATGATTATAAAATGCTAAAGATATGATACAAAATTAGATTGAATATAACCAAAATGATGCATAAAAATGCATCAAACATATAAACATCAACATTACCACAAGAACAGAGTTGTAAATACACCATTAAAAGCAGGCTAAAGTACCAAAGAAAGACTTATAGTAAATAACAATAGCATACAATATCATTGTTTGATTGCACTTGTGTCCAGATATATTGAAAGATTTGACAGGCGTAGATTATGCTCATTTTATCGGAACTCATTCTACTTCTCTCAGATTCCACATAACCTGATCGATTGAAGTAATTTGTTTGATTCTAACCATGTGATTCTTGGTCGATTGCAACTACAAAACACTGAATCCAATGAACTGTACAACAAAAATCAAAGACCTTTCCTTTTCCCTTTATTTTTCATTTCATTGTTTGGAATATCCTCACCGGAAAATTTATGTTCAATACTTCTCCACCACCTTAACCCTTCCCGAAGTGGCGACCTGTCACCATCACCAGTAGAGCTGGATATGTACTATGAAGTTAAATATGTAAATTAAGCATCTCTATTCGGAAATTAGATGATACTTTTCAAGACTCAAGACAAATCTGATACCACTTGCCAAGTTTTGATGACCCTTGTTATGCTTGTTAAGATGAAACCTTGGAATATCAAATATTTGCGTGTATAATAGAGAAAACATAGATCCAAGCTTTATAGGGTTGCATGTACACCATAGGCGTGTTAGAATGCTCAAAAACTTTCAACAACATCTTCTAGAACATTCTTCCCTTTCATACAACACATTTATATCAACAATGCACATCATGGACCACTTTAACCAAAGTGGAGCATCATGATGCACAGGTGGCACATCATAAACACTAATGGTCCAACATCCGTCATGGTGGCACAACATGGTATATTTCTTGAGCATCATCATCTTCTAAGTATACTAGGATCATCATAGCACAACAAAGGAATCAAGATGGAGCATCATGTACCAAGATGGTCCATGATGGCGCAACTTCCCTTCTTGATGGAGCAAAAACATCTTCATGGCTCAACATCTCCTTGGCTCAACATCTTCACTTGGCTCAACATCACCTTGGCGCAACTTTAGACATGATGACACATCATGCTATCATTTAGCACAACATCCCCAAGGATGGTGCAACTTCCTTCTACATGGCACAACATGTTGCTCCATGTGCTCCAAGTTGCTCCCAGTTGCTCCAAGTTATTTTAAGTGCTCTAAGTTGCTTCAAGACACTCTAAGTTGTTCCAAACCACTCCAAGTTTCTCCAAACCCCTTTTTGGAAGATCATTTCCGTTGACACTTGATTTATTCCTTTGTCAGATGATCCAAATGCATCTCAGATGATCTATTCCTTTGCATTTGCTCCATGCACCTCAAGTGCTCCATTTAGATCTAGGTACCCCAGAATGCTCCATGAGAATGCTCCAAATGCTCGAGTCACATTTAACTAACTCCACCTTGACTTGAACATCCTCTGAACTCCACCTCAAATAAGAACTTCCTCTCCCTTCCTGCCATCAAGCCTCGAAGGAGATTACCTCCTACGAACATTAACCAAGTCCAAGCAAATCTTGAACTTCTCTCTTGGCAATTTCCCTGTCACCATGTCTTTCAGATTCTCCTAAGCATGAGACTTTTGAATGCATAACATCTCATAGAACATGATAGGTTTCTCCAATTTCAAAACATGACTCTGAACAAGACCAACCACCAATGATGTTCTTATCTCCATATCACTTTCATTGTCTAGGTCTTGCATTTGCACCATACACCAGACAAACATTAACTATTCCCTTCAAGTGTTGGAAGATCCACTTGACCACTTCCAAATGAGTTTTCCCGTGATTGCATTAAACCGCCAAAGAAGTACCAACACATTTGTATTGATCACGATAGAATGAACGTAAGACTTTCTTAATGTAGTGAGAAATTTATAACCATCTCGCTCTTATATCACTTTCGAATATCCATACTTGTTATCTTCTTTTCAGCTCCTAAATCATTAATCACAAGATAATTCTCCATAAGCTTCTTCACGTTATATTTCCTGGCATAAGCATCACCAGAAACTTCTTCCCCAGGTTAATCAAGGGATTGCTCACGCCTATGTTGATCCATGTCATACTGCTGTTCCACATTTATCACAAAGTTGTGTGGTGTTTTTGATTCAAAATCCACCTTCTAGATAGCACCCTAATCATTCCCCACAACACTTGTACCACCTCCTCTCTTGTTACACATAGCAAATTCAAAGGTCACATCTATGCTAATAATGAATTTTGGAGACTTTCCTTCTTCTGTACACCATATATGATGACCTTTCCCTCAAAAGGCATATCCTAGAAATATACACTTAATTGCCCTCAACTTTAGTTTACCATTATTCACATGAGCATAATTAGGGCATCCAAACATTCGTAAACTAGAATTCTCAGAGGGTTTTCCAGACCACACCTCTTGAGGAGTCTTACAATCAATTGAAGTTGATGGAGATCTATTCTCTAGATAGCAAGAAATGTTGACTTCTTCCACCGAGAATTGCTCCAATAAATTAAAAGATAATCACACGCACTAAGCATGCTCCACCAGTGTTTGGTTAATTTTATGTTCCCACTCCGCTTTGCTATGGTGTTAGATGTATAGTACGATGCCTCACTATACCTTCTGTTTTGCAAAAGTTGTCAAACGAAGCCTTGCAGATTTCCAACCCATTTTCTGTTTTGAGTGATCTAACATGGTTCCCGATCTGTTTCTCAACCATCGCCTTCCACTCCTCGAACCGCCTAAACACTTCATCTTGGTCCTTCATCTTTAGAAAGTACACCCAGGTCTTTCTTAAGTAATCATCTATAAAAGTCATAAAGTATTGACATCCACCATGAGACTTCGTAGGAGAGGGACCCTATAGTTCTAAGTGAACACACTCGAGGATTACCTTGCTTGAGTGTTGAACCAAATTGAACTTTACCCTACTATGTATATCTTGAACACAAGCTTCACCAGGTTTAACATTTCCAGTTGCATCTCTACCAAACAAACTTTTATCATTCACATGCCCTAACTTATGATGCCACAACGTTCTTTCATCATCATACTGATCCAAGGATTGGGATACAGTCACCATTCCCTGAACCGTACAACCATCCAAAATATAAATCCGTGAGGAGTAATCCTTCCCTTCGTAACTACAAGAGCACCCTTGGAGACTCATTACCACTCATCCTCTCCATAATACTTCAGTCTATCCTTCGACAAAGTGCAAAGAGAAATAAAATTCTTTTAAAGCTTTGGAACGAACCAACAATCTAGTTTCCTAACCATACCATTGTGAATCTTCATCTACACCATGCCACTTTCCTTGATACTGCTCACCCAATCATCAACCATCTTGACTGTTCCCATTCCACTCTTTAAATGAGTCGAACTAGTCACGATTACATGTTATATGATAACATGTTCCAAAGTCCAAGATCCAATCATCAACAGAACTAGATGTACAAACTATCAAAACTTCACCATCATCCCCTTCATCAGAATTTCCTTGAACCATAGCAACATTGTTGTTGCTTGGTCCAAAACCATTATTCCCTTTCTTCAGCAATGGACAATCTCTTCTGAAGTGCCCCTTTTCCTTGCAGTTATAACATTTGATGTTGGCTTTAGATTCAGAACTTTACTTCCCTTTGTTACCGCCAGGTCTATCCGATGTTCTTCCTTTGCCTACGAACAAACCGGAACTATAAACTTTTTCTCCAACTAAAACTTTTCTTTTTAGCTCCTTGGACATCAAAGAATCATTCACATCACGGTGATCGTTTTCCTACCATACAACATGGTATCAATGAATGTCTTATAAGAATTCGACAGTGAACATAAGAGGATAAATGTTTGATCTTCATTTTTAATCTTTACATCCACACCTTGTAGGTCGAAGATGATCATATTAAAGTTATCCAGATGATCCTTCACCTGAGAACTTTCGGACATCCTAAGAGTATACAATGTTGCTTCTGGTATAGCATGTTCGTTAGAGAATTGTTCTGATACTTGTCACACAATTTATCATAAAGCCCACCGGCACTCGTTTGATCCACGTCCTCTCTCAGTACTTTGTCTTTCAAACTCATCAGAATAGCGCTATGTGCTCTCTCAAGAATACCCACCTTCCTTTCATCTGCCATGTCCTATGGTAGTTTCGATTGTCCTTCCAGTGCCGTTGCACATCCTTGTTGAACCAATAGAGCCTTCATCTTCACCTTCCACAAAGTGAAATCATTCAAACCATTGAACATCTGCAAATTGAACTTGTGAGATGCCATCTTCAAGCAACAGAACACCAACCATAGCTCTGATACCACTTGTCAAGAAATCAAACAATACTTGTCAAGACTAAGAAGAAATATGAGGCCACCTGCCATGTTCTGATTACAAGTTCTGATGATCCTTGTTAGGATGTAATACAGATAACAAGAAAAACTAAAAGTACACAAAGACACAACATTTACATGGTTCAGTCAAGGTGACCTACGTCCACAGGAAGGAGGTGAGTATTCTTTATATCAGAGTTCTCAAATAGAGGTTACAAGTACAATTCACCATAGATTCGTCCTACTTACAAATGATACAAGATACAAGACACAAAGTTACTTAGTAATCATCCTTATTTATACTTGAGGGATCAGACCTAAAACCATAATGGGCCAAGCCCATTGGCCCTTGAATGATTTCAACCAATCAGAATCCACCACGCAGCTTCTTCTGGAACATTCTTCCATTTCATACAACACATGTGTATCAGTAACCCACATAATGGACCACCTTGACCATAGTGGAGCATCATAATGCACGGGTGGTGCATCATAAACACTAATGGACTAACATCAATCATGGTGGCACAACATGGTGGATTTCTTGAGCATCATCATCTTCTAAGCATACATGGATCATCATAGGCAACAAAGGAATCAAGATGGCGCATCATATACCACGATGGTTCATGATGGCACAACATCTCCTCTATTGCGCAACTTCCCTTCTTGATGGAGCAACAAGATCTTCATGGATCAACATCTCCTTGTATCAACTGATAGGATTTAGGTAAATAAAATAAACTTCAAACCCTTAAGTTTTCATGCAACCTAAATACGATCTATGTTTTCTCTATTGACCCTATAACTAAGAACATCAAATAAGAACCCTAGGTAATTTTCGAATAACACAAACTAGGGTTTATGATTACATACCTTAATTTAGGGGTGAGCATTTGGACCGGTGGACCGGACCGGACCATTTTTTTGGACCCCCGGGCCAGTTTTCGGTTCTAAGATTTATCGCCGGTCCGGTCCGGTTTTTTTCCTGGTTCGGTCCGGTTTTTACCGGGTTTAGAACCGGTTGGACATGATTTAGATTTTTGACGTTTTTTAAACACACAAAATCATTCGTTTTAAGTCGGATTGACCTGCGGTTTTTTCCAACATTTAGTTTACAGTTTGTAGATGAATTTAAACTATAATTTTGTTTATTTTGGTATTATATTTACCGTGTTACAATCCTTCAAAGTAGAGCTATCAAAGCTGAAAAAATTCAGCTTTTCAACAACATTTTGTAAGCTGTGACATTTTTTAAACACCCATAAATCATTCGTTTTAAGTTGGATTGACCTCTGATTTTTTCCAACATTTAGTTTACAGTTTGTAGATGAGTTTAGACTATAATCTTGTTTATTTTGGTATTATATTCACTGAGTTACAATCCTTCAAAGTAGAGCAATCAAAGTTGAAAAAATTCTGCTTTTTAGCAAGATTTTATAATCTATGACGTTTTTTAAACACCCGTAACTCATTCGTTTTAAGTCAGATTGACCTACGGTTTTTTCCAACATTTAGTTTACAATTTGTAGATGAATTTAGACTATAATTTTGTTTATTTTGGTATTATATTCATTGAGTTACAATCCTTCAATGTAGAGCTATCAAAGCTGAAATATTTCAACTTTTTAGTATTATTTTATACTATAATTCTGAGTCCGCGTTTAGCACTTGTGGTAGAGTTGTAAGTGAGTATCAAACTAGTTTATCGACATTGATAGTTGAAGCTTTGTTATGCACCCAAGATTGGGTTAATAAGTTTACAAATCCGATAGTTGACAACGTTGATGACATCTTGAACGATAATGATATAGCTTTGGGTAAAAAAATTACAATCTTTATTCTTTTTTTTATACAATTATTACTTTTTATTAAATACTAACAACATTTTCATTTGTGTTTATGTACAGATTGCACAAGTTTTAAATATGTTACATATGGATGACAATGATATGGGGAAGATCCAATGGAAGATTAGATTATGAGTTTATGAAAATTGTTAGTTTGATTGATTTTAAAGTTTAAACTATGATTTTTGTTGTTACGGTAATACTTTTGTATGTTTGTCTTAAAATTGTTTAACTTTTGTTGGTGAACTTGATTTGTATGTTAGATGCTTTTATTTGGAAAATTAATTTTTGCAAATTGCAAGTTATAATATTATACATCAATGTAGATTAGTTAGGCGTGAAACGGAAACATATTAATTTTGCAAGTTACATTATTATACATCAATGTAGATTACTTATTATACTCTAAGCAACTAAAGTTGTACCGGTCCAAACGGGTCCAAAAACCGGAAAACCCGGACCTGGACCCGGACACGGACACGGACACGGACACGACTCATCCGGTCCGGTCCATGGTCTACAAAATTCTCCATAACCGGTCCGGTCCAAGAGCCAGTCCGGTCCGGTTCGGTCCGGGCCGGTCCAAATGCTCACCCCTACCTTAATTGTTATTGTAGTAAATGACAATAATTCCTTCTTGTAGATCTCTTGGAAGCAAGCACCACAAGTTTCGTGCCAAACTAGCAAGAGAATGAATTAAGAGAGAGGAGAGGGGAGAGAAAAATTTCATCCAAGCCTTTGGGAAGAGGGGAAGGGACGCAATATGGGGCTAGGGATGGATTTATATAGTTGAGGAATCTTGGGTCCAAAGCTAGGGTTTAACACCTCGTTTCCGAGTTTAACAAAAGAAAAGAAGAGAAGAAAAAAGAAAGTCATGAGAGAAAAGAAGACAAAGGAAAGGAAAACAAAATTTTCTTTTGTATTCCTGAGTTGGAGAGAAGTGGAAGGAAAATGATCATTTTGTTTTTTCTTTCCAAATCCTCCCAAATCGGAAGTAAAGTTAGGAGGGAAAGTCATCCTCCCATTTCCCTCCACTTCCTTCCACTTCCCTCCTTTAATGAAACTCGGGAACACTAATTTCTTTTATTTTATTCTCATTTCCACCCATTTCCTTTCCTTTCTCACGTTAATTTGAACTCAGTAACGAGGTGTAAGGGATAAGCCCTAGATTGATTTATTTGGTGACCAAGCAGACCAATCTCCTTATCCACGTAGGCTTGGACGAAATATTCTAGGCTTACCTTACAAGATTTTTCTCCACCTCATCCCATGAGGTTCTAGATCCTTCCTTCTTCATCTGTCAATAAATAACCAAACAGTCCCTACACTTATAATTAATCCAATTGATCCCAAAATTAAATCCAATTAATTTCTGATTAATTATTAATTAAATAATATATTTTATAATTATTCTATTATTTTCATAATATATTAATAAATTTCTTATTTCAATTTATTAATCAAATAATAAATTAACCTCTCTCTCTATAAGTAATTTTATCCAATTACTAGGTTTAAGGGCAACCCAAAAGGACCGTGCTACCATCAATTCAAGTATATACCAATTATAGTTTTGGGATTAGACATCAAATCTAACAGTCTCCTAAGTCTATAGCTATAGTTTTCAGTATAACTTCTGAATCGATCAAAAAAAATTTGCTTCCAAAATCCACTGTCGAACTCTGACCCAATCAGTTATGCATCCTAAGATAAGTGATCATATATTTCTCCATTCTACAAAATATCATTTGGACATAAGACGTGGAATAAAATCAATATCATTATCCAGGACTTTGTTTCTCAATTTCTGATTTGTAATGACATAGAACTTCTAATTGAACACATCAATTTAGTCTTGGACGGGCCCAACACTATTAGTCCAAAAAAAATTAGTCCTGGTCGGGCCTGAAACTATTAGTCAACATAAATCACTGAGGGGCCCAAAGATATCACTTTTCCAGTAAGGCAAAAGGAACGAATAAACTTTGACTCATATGCTTGCATCTTTTACTCATTAAATCTATAACAACTACCGATTTTGGATCCAACAGATGTCAAACGAAACAATAGGAGTCAACTAAAGTCAACAAGTCAACGACTTAGGAGTCAAAACACATGGGATTTTGGTGAGTGCGTGGACCGAAACCACCATGGGATTTTGGTTGGCACCTAGACCTAAATCACCATGTGATCTCGGTTGTTGCATGGACCGAAATCACTAGGTGATCTCGGTGGTGCTAGGATGGATTTCGGTGGTTTTAGGATGGATTTCAGTGGGAAAGAAGAGAAAAAAGGGTTGACTTCGTGACTTGATGTTTCATCCTTTCCATCACAAAGTTTTACCCAATATGTATCAAAGCATTTATCCAACAAATAACAATGCAAATGTCACCTCACTTTCCCTCTTTAACTATGGCCGAGAACACCCCAAAAAGCCCGCACCACTTCCATATTACTTTATGTTGACTCCATATTCTCTCAAGAATCAAGTCCAAACTTCCTAGGGAAAATTCTCCAAGTTGATTCCTACAATTTTGGTAAGTAGTTCTTGATTATCCAGTGTTTTTACACACTTTCTTGTTAGTTTCATCTTATTTACACACATTATCATGCGTTAAAACTTTTAGGATAATATCATCTTCAAAGAGTTCATCAACCACATTCAAGTGTTTTAGGCTTGGAGATCTTCACAATCATCTCTTTATCCAATCACAACCACACTCAAGGTGAGTTCATACCCCCCACATTTTCGAGTTTTTCATGTTTTATGAAGGGGCGATACAAGTAAAGTTCGGTTTATCACACAAATACTTGCATGTTTCATATCTATGTTAAAAATAAAACATTATTTGCATGAAATGTGGTTATCACTAGTTTTTAGACAATTATTTGTGGTATATTGGTTTTGAAATGCAAAACTAACAAAAACAAACATAAATTACATTATATAATCATAAGAAAAGTTATGATTACAAAACTACAAGGATTTGAGACTTTTTACCAACATTTAGTTTTCTAACAAAAAGGGTTACATTCTAGTTATTTCACCATTTTGTGGGATACAACCCAAAAATATGATGTGTGAACTATACATTTTGAAACTTGACAAAAACACCGTTACAAAACGGGGCAAAAGCCATAGACTGACTTTTTCATGCAAATTTCTCATACTTGTGTTAGATGTAAGTTTTTATGACATATTCATTTAAAAACATCTAGACATGATAACTACTATGTATTATATAAATAGTCTTAACAAACAAACATAATAAACTATAATTGGTATAATTCGGGTGTCACAAATACTACATTAGCATTTCGGAAGAAACATATAATTGCTTAAAGGTATAATTATATTAACACTATGTAACCAGTAAGGGAGAGTAATGCATTCATTTACAAGAAAAAGGGGTTTTCAGTTCACGTAAACCAGTTAATACAATTTTGTGAGACAATTGGCTTCACTGTACCTACCAGAGTACACACTAAGTCCTGAATTATAACCATAGTCTCTTGTAGGGAGAGCGTGACAATTGCGTATAGATCTATATGGGATTGAAAACCCCGCACCTAAACTGCTAGCTACAGTTAAACCAACAGGTTTGGGGTGACAAATGTCTAACATTCTGACGCCTAAAGAACGTCGTAGCAGGCCAACTATGATTAGCATGGTTATGATAACTCACATGGGGTAATAAAAATACATTTGGTTTACGGGGTTAACTTACATTCAAATAGTTTTATAAACAGATAAAACTACATAATACTATTTCCCAATACAACATTACATAGATTTTTAGTCTTTGGATTCGAGTCTTACAACTCATTTTAAAGGAAAACATTGGATTTTCTTAAAGTATACACTATCCTTTTTACACAAAAAAGTTACCAATTCTGCTCATACAAAACATCTTATGAAATCACGAACTTAATTGTTGACACTTTTCAAAATCACTTTTATTCTAAGGAAATCAGTAAACAGGTAACCAAAAGGGTTTTGAGGAATGGGACGTCGTCGCGTCATGTTATTTACTTTTGGCACATGTATTTTACATTAAGTAAACAATGTTTTGCGTATAATGTAAACATATTATTTATCAATATGATGGTTGTAATGCTTCGATCACTACTATTTATTTGTTATGATACTGTACATGAAGTCATCCACCCCCAGACGTTTCCGCCGTTCTCGGTTTGGGGTGTGACAAAATCATGCATGACAATACATTTTATAACATCAAGTCACTGATGCGTTTGTGCATTACCAATGTACAACTGACTTGTAAATTACAACTCATATATCTCCGTTTCAAAATCATAAGATTTATCATCTCATAATTACTCGTGATAGAATCTATGAAGTAATTCTATGAGTGTGGGTTTATCCAGTACTTCAATCTATACTTCTAGGTACTCATGAATATTGCACAAATACCATTGCTATGTCTAACTCCCTTAGATAATCTATAATTATATTCATGACGGTCTTAATTCACTACTTACTTCCAAAAGTATGAGCGATTGTGGAATTTGAATAATCATATTATTCTGGAAGTAAAACATCCAAACGAAACACGAGAATAAACAATTGACAAAAGGCAGTAAAGAAAATCATAAATAATTGACCATTATTTTAATTTCCAAAAATCAATTAGATTTATTTGTTACAAGTTGCAAGCTAACTATCTAACTACTAAAACTAACATCATCAGATCAATGCTCCTGACATGTTGACTATGCTTGATCCCACTTAGAGCCTTCGTCAAAGGATCTATAGGATTCTTTTCTGGTGACACCCTATTCACGATGAGGTGACCTTTGTCTACCCTATGTATGATGTAATGGTACTTTCTATTGATATTTCTAGAGTTTCCATGATCTCTTGGTTCCTTATTCAAGGAAACCACTTCTTCATTATGACAGAAAAGTTCCATTAGCTCCTGAATGGTTGGGACAACTCCAAGATCTCCGATTAAGCTCTTCAACCAAGCTACTTACTTAGATGCTTCACTTGCAGCTATGTACTCTGATTCGCAGGACGAATCAACCACCATATCCTGTTTGGAACTCTTCCGAGTTACTGCTCCACCATTTAGCATGAACTCCCAACCCGAATGAGAACAGAAGTTGTCTATGTCTGTCTGAAAGTCGGCGTCACTATACCTACTCACTCTTAACATATCACTGCCACCAAGGACTAGAAGCATGCCCTTCGTCCTCTGCAAATACTTGATAATGTTCTTAACCGCTGTCCAATGAGTTTTATCGGGATTTCCCTGATAGCGATTGGCCATGCTTAAGGAAAAGGACACATTAGGGCGAGTATATGTCATAACATACATGATCGACCCCACAACCAAAGCATAAGTTACCCGACTCATATCAGTTATCTCTTGATCTGTACTAGGGCTTTGAGTCTTACTCAATTTTGTCTTGCTATGGATAGGTATCTCCCTTTTCTTGGAATTTTCCATACTAAACCTCATTAGTAGTTTATCCAAGTATGTACTTTGACTAAGTCCAGTAAGTCTCATCTTTCTATCTCTCAAGATTCTTATCCTGTGAATATAGGCTGCTTCTCCAAGGTCTTTCATGGCGAAACACTTTCCAAACCAAAACTTAATTTCTTGTAAGTTTGGAATGTCGTTTCCCATGAGTAGTATGTCATTGACATACAACACCAGAAAGGGCACCATACTCCCACTAGCCTTGATATACACACACGAATCATCTTCACTCCTAGAGAAACCAAATTCTTTGACTTTCACATGGAAGCAAATATTCTGGCTGCGAGATGCTTGTTTTAATCCACAAATGGATTTCTCAAGCTTGCACACCCTATGTGGGGACTCTGAGTCTACAAAAACCTCTGGATGACTCATGTAAACACCTTCAGCCAACTTCCCGTTAAGGAAAGAGGTTTTGTCATCCATCTTCCATATTTCATAGTCATGAAAGGCAGCTATGGCGAGCATTATCATAATAGATTTTATCATGGCTACTGTTGAGAAGGTTTCATGATAGTTAACCGCTGGGGTTTGAGTGAATCCCTTTGCAACCAGTCGAGCCTTAAAGGTGTGTACCTTTCCATCCATGTCGGTCTTCTTCTTGAAGATCCATTTGCATCTAACTATCTTTCGACTTGGTACATTATCAACCAAATTCCAAACTTGGTGTTCATACATGTGTAGGGTCCATTAGGTGTTGCGTCTTGGGCTCGGTTCGTAGTCCAATTTTGTATCCAGATTGGGCCTGTCCATCCGTGATTTATTTATTAGGGTTTAGTATTTATAGATGCTTGCATACATCTTTGTACGTAAGATTTTGGAGTCGATCATTCACAGCGACTACTTTTAATCGATTGTAACCCTAAACAGCCTCTACAGCGGAAGTTCTCAGTCGAGCTCTGCTGAGGCGTGAATCTATTGAATCATTCAACATATTTTGATTCATTCCAGTGTTTGATATTTATGTTCTTCTTATTGTGATTAATCTGTTTAAAGATCCAAACGATCAAAGAGTTTTTCAACTCATGAATTGGTATCAGAGCAGGAGACTGTGTAATTCATACACATCTCTTCTGTGAAAGAAGTGATTAAGGTTTATTCCGCATTCATTGATATTTATTGAGCCGTCACTCCATAATTGACGTATCTCATTAATTATTCATCTTGCCCTAATATTACGTATTATAAAGTCTGATCTTATAACAGGTTACACGATCAAGCATGGACGATTCTCAATCCAATCCCATCAACATCTCTAATAGCATCGGATCAACCACCAAGATTCCAATCCTCTACACTCAAGACTATGAAGTATGGAAGCACCGCTTTGAAGATTACGTTATTGGATCTGAAGATAACGGGTATCTGATATGGGAAGCTATCACATCTGGCCCTTTCGCTCATTCAAGCACTTCTAGAATCATTAAAACTCAAAAGGAGTATAATGATCTATTAAAAAATGTGAAAGACGTCACTCAGGACGAAAAGGAGAAGTTCCGATGCAACATTAAGGCATTGAGACTAATTCGATTCGCTCTTCAATCCGACACGTTTCGATTAGTAAGTTCTTGCGGTACAGCAAAAGAAATTGAAGATCTACAGCACTCAATTCAGACCCTACTTCTCTCTGAATTTGGAGAATTCAAGCAGATGCCAGAGGAGGTTATTACACAAACATTTGATCGGTTCAATCATCTTCTCAGCAAGATGATCAAGCATGACATTGAAAGAAAGCTCATCGAATAGAAGGTCACCTTCTTAAATGGCCTAAGACCCGAATGGAAGGCAGTTGTGTCGACGGTTAAAGCGCATGAGCAGTTCAAATCGTATTCCTTGGCAAAACTGGTGGGGATTCTGAAATCCCAGGAAAAGATTGTGTTACAAGAGAAAAGCATGGTCTCAAACTTGGGGTCTTTGGCGCTTCTGTCCAAAGGTAAGAATGCAGCAGAAGAAGAAGAAGATTTAAATCTGGGAGATTACGATTTAACAGCTGAAGACTATGCTATGATGGTATCAAATCCTAGAAGGTTCATTAAGAAGAAGTTCCCTACCAATAAGAACCAAAATTGGCAGGGAAGCTACAGCTCTAAAAAAGTGAAAGAGGAGCCGAAGGTTGAAGAATCAAAGAAAGAAGTGAAGGGTGAAGCTGACTCTGGTGTCAGTTGCTTCTACTGTGGTGGGAAAATCACTACGCAAAAGATTGTGTGTTGAAGAAGATGGCATAGAAAGATGAGGAGAAAGATGAAGAAGCAAGTCTCCTGAAAAGATTGGAGGAGATTAAGAGGAAGAAAGCTGCTACTAATCCCTCTATGAATGCTCTTATTGTGCAGGATTCGGTAGATGATGATGAGTTCAACGGCATACATGTGTGGTCAACCGACTCAGAAGATGATGAAGTGAGAAAGCCTTCTCATGGAAAGGCATATGTGGCGAAGAATGGTGATGCTGGTGGAAGATGTCTGATGGTGTCAGATGTATCCCAGATGAGGGGATACAACACTGATGGTGGAAATGAAGAGGCTAAGGAGCGAGAGGACGTGTGCTTTACAACGAAGCCTCTCAGTGTGCAGATCAGTGAGCTAGATGAACTGATCAAGAAGGTACAATCTATTTTTATTTCGTTTAAAATTCCACAAACATCATTTGAAAAGGAATTAAATAACTTGAATTCAAGCATTTCAAATCTAGATAGTTGTTTAACTCAAACACGTGTCACGAATTCTAATCTAACTAACCAAATAAGCAGGGTATCATCCAAGAGTGAGGAGCGAAGGATATGGATAGAACAGAAGGAGTTGGAGCTGTTTAAGTTAGGGATGAGAATATTTATTTGCAGAGAGACAATCTTAAATTGTTAAAACAGAGGAATGTTTTTTGTTTAATTGCAAAAAGACTTTATACTAACATTACTCAGCTGCGTTTAAACTGTGAAATAGGCCAGAAGATACATCACATGATTCTGCCCTTCCTTGATTTAAAGGAGGATGGAATCGATGCCGAAGCATACGACTGCAAAAGTGCTGTATCTTCAGATGATGTTAATCCCACCTATATGTATGGTCTGGACAAAATTGAATCTTTTATAAAGTCCAAAGACCATAAGGACATGCTTAAGAATCTTTTGGATGAAAATGATAAGTTGAAACTCAGGGCCGAAACTATACAAAAATTTGACTCATTGAGTACCAAATTAAGTTCATAAAATAAACTTGATGTTGAAAATGCATCTGAACTTAATGAGGATGATGACATGAGTGAAATTTCTATAGAGGATGAGGTTGACTGTTTTGAGTTCATTAGGAGCGAAACTGAAAATCACAAAAACTTGATTTTTGAGAATTCTGTGGAATTCGCTCGTTTGTCCAAACATAAGTCCCCAATCCTTAAAGAAAAGGCCATTGTATACCAAAAGGTTCAAACCACTCCCAATCAGGTTTATAAGGTCACAGGAGTAACCGAACATCAGACAGCCGAACTCACTGCCATAGTGAATGAAGATAATGCAGATGGCTGTGATGAGTTTTTCTGGTCTGCACCGATAGACAACGCAAATGAAACAGTTGGTTTGTCGGAGCGAACATCATGGAAGGCCAAAGGTAGATACGTGGTAGAACCACTGAATAAACCTACCAACTTTGATGTGCCTAGTTCCAGCGGCACAAAAGAGGTTCCAGTGGAATATGTCTCCTCAACTAGCGAAACCACTTCAATGAAAAGTGAACCTATTGCTAAGAAGCCGAAACAGAAGGCAAATATTCACAGACAACCGAAACAAGTGAAAAATGAAAAGCAGCAGTGATATGTGCATATTTAGTTCATATTAAGTAGATATTTTTATTCATTAAATTATTGCATTTTATGGACAAAAGGTACTTAAAAGTGGTTGAATTATATTTTCAGTCCAAAAATGAAGCTCGGAAGCAAGAGAAGTGGTTGAGAGCTCGAGAATGGAACAAAGAAGAAAAACACTAAAAATAACACCTACTCGGCGAGTCCAAGCGAAGATTCGAGAAGATAAAGACTCGGGATCCCAGAGACATATCACAATACGGGGACTGAGAGATGGACTCGACGAGTCGATTCGTATATATAAAGATAACTCCTCAGAATGATGGGGAAGAATTCTAGAACGATTCAAAAGAGTTCAACTACGATTAAGAAGTCAGAAAAACCCTAGAAGACGAAGTTATAAGTTAAAATTCTATTCCGAAGGAAGAATTGAGGCAAATTTCATCACTCTACTTAATCTTTTGTTTTTTCATTATGGTTAAACAATTAGACTCTGTTTGTTTGCTGTTATTTACTTCAATTATGAGCTAAAACCTTTAAACTTCTGTTTGGGGATACAAAATTGATGCTATGGTTTGATTATTGGTAGGATTAATTCTAAGTTGGTGATTTTTGTTATTTTAGCTTGCTAAAGAACCTTGTGTGTGAATAATAATTAATTTTCTGTTAATAGGAAGATAATTGATTAGCATGAACATCTATTGATTATCAACATCATATGCTATGTGACCACTTTATCATATGTCTAGGATTAATGAACATGAAACTAGAGTTAATAAGAAAATTGAGTAAATTCATGTGCAAGCTTGTGTGATGACCATCAACAAGAAGTTAATTAAAAGATTAAATTAGTTAACTATTGAAAGTCTAAATTAACCCGAATAATTAATCTAGTGAATTTAATTAAATTAGACAACTGGCCACTGTTTAAGTTAGTTTATTTGCTAAGGATTAGTGTAGTGAATGCGAATCTAGTCACTTGAATCGGTAACCAACAAAAGAATTAATCCATTGCATCATTACCTTGAAATCAACCATAGGATATTTTGAGTTGAACTAAACAGAAGTTCCTTCCCATTATTGATCTAGTTAATTCTTTGTTTTTCTAAGTTTTAGATTAAGCAATAGTTAGTAAGTTTTCTACTCTTGTAAAACTAGAGGAAACCCCCTATTTATTAATTAATTTAGATAGAATTAGTTTTTAGTTTAATTTGTTGTTCCCTGTGTTCGATACCCTACTTTTAACTATACCACAATTGATAGGTTCACTGCCTTTGTGTGTTATTTTATAATTGAAAGTAGGTTGAAAACTAAGTGAGTTTGCACACATCAAGTTTTTGGCGCCGTTGCCGGGGAACGGTTCTAAAATTAACATTAAATTCTAATTTAATCGATCATTTGTGTGAGATTTATCTTACACAAAGTTAATTAAAAGGTAATTCAGTAAGTAGAATATGTTTTAATAAAAAATCCGTTTTTAAAGTAACTAGAAAATTTTTTGTTCTGTTTTTGCCTTGAACTCGTCGAGTGCACTCGTGCCGACTCGACGAGTACATCGCTGTTTACAGCTTTAATTTTTTATTTTATTTTTGTTCTTTTTACGCGTTTTCTGTTTTGTTTACAGTTGTTTCATGACCCGAGGATCCGATACACCTCTGGTCCCTCCCCTTGACGACCCAGAATCCGCACTAATGAGGAGCAAAGGCAAAACCGTTGGAGAAACCGCTTCTTCAAAGAAATCACCACTCAAAAACCTCAAATCCGTTTTCAGCAAGAAGAGGAGCAGCAAAATAGGAGCATCCAGTGCCTCTTTGACAATCGGAGACCCAATTCAAGAAGACACCGAGTATGAGACCGAGGAAGAAGAAGAACCCACATACGAGCGCGAATCCGAGTTTGAAGACGATTTAGCTATCACTATGGCTAATATCTATGAAGTCCCCATGGGAAAATGGAAGAAGGGGATGCGTGATGACACCGGCCCGGGACTTGTGCAGCCCGCAATTCCTGCAACCGCTATTTTCGAACTAAAAGGCCATATTCTCGCTCTACTCAAGGAGATTTCTTTTTATGGGAAGGATCAGGAAGACGCCTACAAGCACTTGGACGAAGTGAATGATGTGGCTGACTACTCCAATGTACCGAATGTTCCACGCGAGACCCAACTTCTTCGCATGCTCCCAGTCACGTTCAAAGGTGCTGCAAAGGATTGGCTAAAGTCACTTCCTCCCGGATCGGTCACCACATGGGCCAAGATGAAAGAAGAGTTCATAGACCACTTTTGCCCGCCCTCCAAAATAGCCAAGCTAAAGAAAGCCATTGCCAATTTCGAGTAACAACCCGGAGAATCTCTTTATGAAGCTTGGGAAAGATACAAGAGCTTGCTTATAAATTGTCCACACCATGACCTGAATAGCCAACAAGAGGTCTCCATTTTCTACGATGGAGTCAATGTCACCACAAGGCAACTGCTCGATTCTCAAGGCCCGCTCACGAAGAAGGCGCCCTCGATGATCAAGGAGTTAATTGAAGAATTCTCTAAGCACTCTAGAGAATACCACAATCCAAGAAATGAAGTAAGTCGGTGGGTAGTGAACTCAGCAAATGATAGCATGGCGGCAATGAGAGCTAAGCTCGATAGTCTAGATAGAGAATGACAAAAATGGATCAAACAATCCATGCTATTCGGGTTGGATGTGAAAATTGTAGAGGGCCCCATCTCACAAAGGATTGTGATTTGGATGAGAATGGAAACAAGAAGGCTCAAGTATTCTATTCAAGTGGCGATCGATACAACGAGAATTGGCGGAAACCGAAGAAGGAATGGCTCCCATACGAAGAATACAAGAAGGCTAAGGAGGAGAAATACAAGTAGAAAGAGAGGGGATTTTATCAAAAGGAAGAACCGGTGATGGAAAAGAAAGCCGATTTAGAAAAATTGTTCACTAGATTCATAGTCGCGTCCGAAAAGAGACACAATGATCACGATGCTGCAATACACGAGACCAGAAATATGCTAAGGAATCAGCAGGCATCCATTCTCAACATTGAGAAACAGCTGGGAAAGCTTGCACACCAAGTGAACGGAAGAAGACCGGGTCAACTTCCAAGTAATACCGAAACCAATCTGAGAATGGAGAATGTGAATATGGTGACTTCCAGCAATGAAGAAATTTTCACTCATGCACAGAGGATCTCCAAGAGGAAGACAGAAAAGGCAGAAGAGTCGGCTCCAGCTAAACCCGACCAAACTCGCCGAGTCCCTCTAATGGACTCGACGAGTCCATGCGTAAATGACAAAACTGTCATTCCCTTAAAGCCATATAATCCCCTTTGCCATTCCCAATCAAAGCCATGCCTGTTGAAAAAGTTGAAGCTTATAGAGCCTTTATGAAGCATGTTAAAGCCCTACAAGTCAATGTTCCATTTGTAGAAACAATGCTCAAAACACCCAAGTACTTCAACTTACTAAAAGGTCTCTTTGCTGCTAGGAAAGACTTGGCTGAAGTCGCGGAGATAATATTGAGTGAGCTACCCGAAAAGAAAGGCGATCCGGGGAGTATCATAATTCTGTGCCAATTTGGAAACGCATTTTCACTCAAGCGCTGACCGACTCGGGTGCAAGCATCAATCTGATGCCTTTCTCTTTCTTTAATAAGCTGAATTTACTGGAGCCAAGGCCGGTAAACATGAAGATCCATTTGGCAGACAAAACAACAATTCATCCATGAGGCCTTTGTGAGGATCTTCTTATTAAAGTCGACAAGTTCATATTTCCAGTAGACTTCGTGGTGCTTGACATGGAAAAAGACCCCAAAATTCCGATTATTTTGGGGAGGTCATTTTTAAACACCGCATGTGCTTTAATCGATGTATGTGAGTCTACAATAACGTTAAGGGTAGGTGACGAGTCAGCAATATTTAGACCTGTACCAGAAGCCAAGGAAGAAGAAGAAGGGAAAGAAGAGATCTCATTTATCGGTCTAGATGATGAGATACTACAAAAGGAACTTGCACTTTTGCAAGAAGAAGATCCAAGCAAGTTTTTGCTACCTTCTGGAAAGGATGGAGATGTTAACAAGGACTTGGAGGAGATAGAAAAGCTACTGGAAGGAGCCAACTCAGAAAACACAGTGGAAATGGTAAAGTACGATCCGACTCGCCGAGTCACTTTCCAGGACTCGACGAGTCCAGTCGAAATTGCCAACAACTTGGAGGACTTAGATCAGCTTGTTGCTAGTTCTCTGCATAAGCTGGACTTGGATATTTTTCATCATTCTTTAGAAGAACAAACAACAGAAGGAGAAATGGACACGAAAGTTCAACATGTCCATATATCATATCTTGATGCAATTCCGCTTGAAGATGAAGTAAGCACAGAAAAAGAGGAGAAGGCAAATGATAGGAGAGTTGATGTTGGTCAACCTTTCATTACCAAACCTAGAGCTTGAACTTTCACAAGCTTTGAAGTAATTAAGTTTAAGGAAAAGAAGGTGCAAGAGAAGGTGAAAAGGAGTGGGGTGAAGAAGAAAAAGAGGAGGAGGGAAGCCCAAACAGTTGAGGATGAAGCTGTAAAAAAGAAAAGGGAGGAATTAAAACGGGCTTACAAAAAGAAGATTCATGCTTAAAAGACAAAGTACAAACCACAAAAGATTAGGCATGCATTCCCGATGTTGGAAGATGACGAGACGTAGATGGGAAGGAGTCCAGCTAATCACTCCTTAAAAAGAAGCGCTTGGTGGGAGGCAACCCGTTATTTAGAGTTTGCTTTCTTTTATCTTTACGTTTTTTTAGTTTTTTAGAAATCTAATCTTCCAATTCGCCGGACATGTCTCCTTGAGAGTGCGTATGGACTAAGTGTGTGGTGGAGTAAATTTTCTTTTCTAAATAAATGGAAAAATTTTATAATTTTTAAATTGTTTGCAATAGACTCGCCGAGTCTGACCATGACTCGACGTGTCCATTTAGATTTCAGAAGAATGATAAAATTGCGACCAGACCCGCCGAGTCTGACCCTGACTCGACGAGTCGGTCTTATTTATAGAAAAAAAAAATTACAACCGGTAACTAGGGTTTTAACCGTAATGAAATCAGTTTTTTTTCACGACTCACTCGCCTGCGCCTCCCTCCCAACCTTTTCTCTCAAGCATTCATCATCTTCTTCAATTATTCTTCAAGTTTTTCAATTTCCATCTCAAAAGGTAACTGATTTCCACCTTTATTCTGTTAGAGCAATGATTTTAAGAGGATCTATGGTAGTAATTTCATATAATACCTGATTTTTAGTTATATCGAATTTCTAGGGTTTTGATTTTACATCAATTATGTTGTTTTGGATGATTACTATTGCTCTAATACCTTATAGACATGCCCCTGGACAAAACCCTTAAGTTAATTTTGAGTTTTCATGGCCGGATTTTGAACGACTTGTCGACTGACTCGCGCAGTTTTTGCGACTCGCCGAGTCGTTCATGGACTCGACGAGTCGAGTCGGGGACCCAAGAGTGATCTGTTTTGATAATTTTCTGTGTTTTCTGGGTTTTGTGTTCTTTGTGTTGCAGGAAAATGTTTCACAGGGGGCAAGGTTCCGGTGGACACCAAGGAGATTTTCCTTGGTTAAATTTCCCTCAAATCGAATCCGCTTCAATCATGACGAGGTGGAAGAAGAAATTAGCCGAAGTCAGAAAGAAAGAAATTTATGTGCCCAACAGAATTGATTGGGGTTGGTTGCAAAGTGTGCGTTATGAAGAGGAGTTGGCTCCCTATCTTTTAAAGGAGTTTACTTACGAGGGAGAGACGATGGTTTGCGATGGGTGGAGCCGGATCTTTCGTATTCAAGAGCCGGTGTACCGGGAGCTTTGCCTGGAATTTTTCTCCACGATATCTTTTCGTGGGGGGATGACTGCTATCACCCGACGAGTGTCAGTTTCTGTCTTGGGGGCGAGTTTCATCAGTGCTCCGTGGTTGATATGGCTTGTCGGATGGGTATTTATGACCCGTCATTGGTCTCGACCGCCATTTTCCACGCATTTATGGAACGCTCTCACAAAGTGTTCCCCGATGGAGTGACGAGCACGGGTTGGTGGAATACGATTGTCAACAAAGTGTACATTCCGAAGTCAGCCCATGAGGGAATCATTCGGTCGCCTACACTCCACCTTATTCATCGCCTTATTTCCACCACCATTAACCAAAGAAAGGATGATGACAAGGTCTCTAACCTTGATGTCTTTTACTTATGGAGCATTATCACACCCGACACTTTCTGCAATATTCCTTGGTGTTTAGCTTCATATTTGGCGGAGGGTGCGGTCAAAGACCGCAAGACATCGAAGATTCATGGTGGAATGTTTGTTACACGGCTCGCCAATTTGTTTGGGTTGATGACCCGTGGCGCATGGAATTTGATGACTATGATTCCTACCCCTCCATTCAATCCCATTCTTTTTAGGAGGGCTAGGATCATTGAGGACTATGGTGGAGGTCATTATGCTATCCCGCATGATGATCCTATTGTTGGTCCCGAGGCGCTGGGAAGGAGGGTCCGATCGAGGCGTGAGCGTGATGTAGAGGAGGAACCGCCGGTGATTCCGGTAGACAGTGATGAAGTACCAATGGATTGGTACAATGTTGAGATGAGGCGGTTACAAGATCAAATGGCGTGGGGTATAAACTTTAGCAATCAATCCCACATTCGAATTTTTGACCACTTCAACATTCCGCATATCGATGGTGGTAACTTCCCGTATATTCCGTCGTGGGATGAAGTGATCAATGCAAGAAGGAGTGGTGCGAGTGGAAGTGGAGCGGCGCAGGAACATGATGTTGAGGATGAGGATTAGTTCTTTGTGTTTTTATTAAACAATTTTTATTTTTGTTTTTGTTCTTATTTGGTGTGTTTTGGAATTTGTTAAGACTTTTACTGTTATGCTTAATGTTTAATTGCCTTGATGATTTTCAAAATTGGATTAGGAGTGTTTGCGTAGAAGGGTTTAGAGTCGTAGAGTCAAGAGAGTTATAAAAAGTGAAAGAGAGAGTGAAGGAAGGGAAGCGCTAAAGTCAAAGTGTCGAGTCCGGTCCTAAGGGACATGAGCGAGTGAGTCTAGAAGTGAGGAGAAATTTTGAAGATTTATTAGAGGCTGGAACCAATGCAGAATATCATTTTTTTCGTCCAGCGGTCTACTCGTCGAGTGCACTAAACTGACTCGATGAGTCGCCTTGTATTCTCACATATTCGAAACTGTCCGTGCTTATACTCGATGAGTCGCATATATGACTCGATGAGTCGTTCATTTTTATACTAAAAGGACTATTGATTTGATTCTGCTAAGTGTGCTACTTGACCACTTATTCTTCCATATCGATTCTTGAAGATCTTACACTGTTTCCCCTGCATATTTGGAGCTGCCACATGAGATTTTGACACCCAAGACATGGATGAGCTGTTCCCATGGCTGAAGTCAATTGAAGATGGAGCTGAAGAGAAGAGTATCAACCTATCGACTGCTACCCCAGGGGAGTTTGTTCCAATTCTCTCTATATTTGCATTTTTTTTGCATAATATGCAATGAGGGCGTTGCATAAAATAAGTGTGGGGTAGGGGGTTGGTCACATATTAGAAAATTTAGAATCTTAATTTAGGCTAATTTTAAAAAAAATTTGCATACCAAAAATATTACTTAGGGCTTAATTTAGAAAATTTTGGTATAAACAAATTAGGATTCCATGTTAGAATTGTGTTGATGATTGCATGAAAACCCAAATGTTTAGTTGAGCCTACACACGCTCTAGTGCATTTGTGGCTTCCTTATTCCAGTGAAATCATGGGACAAAAACACAAGCCTACTCAGCCTGAGGGATGCAATATGTTTAGCAGCCTAAACCTGAAATGTATCCAGGAAAATTATTATCGTTAGCCAATAACGGTTGAGGTTGAGTGCCCCTGCTTAAGCATGTAGGGATTTGAGTGAAAAAAGAGAGGTACATGTAAAAAAAAGAGAATTGCAAGAAAAGTTGAAGAATTTTGGAGCAAATAAAGTGAAGATCAAAAGATCAAAATTCCAAGAAATTCAAAAAGTTGAACATACCAAAAATCAAACAATAAAGGTGGTGAATTCAAAGAGATCAAAGATCAAATTATCAAGGAAGTGAAGAATTCAAAAGAGCTCCATAGTGGTATCGAAAAGTTGTAATTCTAGATTATGTATGCTTGGGTTGCTCAACTAAAAATACCTTGAGGGTAAGAGGTTTTCTGCAGATGGATTCGGAGGGTTGCATAAAATGAGCATAGTGATAGGTTTTATGCATAAGAAACATTCCTATGTGCTCATACAAATCGTAATGCTTGGATCTAGGTTTCACTATTGAACATGCTTTGATTCCAAGACTTACAAACCCTAATATAGCATATAAACAACTGAAACAACATATAGAATCAGATCTAGATGTTTACCTCTTCAATGGTTGGCTTAGATCTTGTATATCTTCTTCTTTTGAGCCTAGAGTCACAAATGCAACTCCTCTAATGGTTCACAAACCCCACAAGTAAGAAGGCAATATGAGAAAGGGAGAGAGAGGCTACAAATTGGCCTAGGGTACTCTTAGAATCAAGTGGTAGCCGAATTCATGCTCTAGGGGTCATATTTATACTTACAGGTTACTAGGGTTTCACTCTAAACCCTAATGGACAACTTAGCCACCAAGCAGCCCACGGAACCTTCTGGAATAAGGCCCTTGGACGAAAATATGATGGATACCCATCATAATTTCGTTCCCCCTTAAGCCCATTAAGTTTCCTTAACCTAAAACTCAACTATCATACATTTGACAGTTTATACCCCTTTATTCAATTAATCTCTTTTGACCACCAAATTAATTCCTAATTAATTCATGACCAATACTAATTAAATAAATATGATTTCTCCTTTAATATATTATTCTTATAATATATTAATAAATCATAATACTCTCTCTTTCTCCTTAAATTACCTTGTCATGTTGCTTTGGAGAAGGCAACCCAAAAGGACCATGCATAATCGGATCAAGTACATACCAAATATAGTTACGGGCTTAGACACTATTCCAACAGTCTCCCACTTGGATAATTCTAGTAACTATATCTCACATATGACTTCAGAATCCGATTAGCAATCGTAGCTCTTATACTTCGCTGTCAACTCTGATCAACTTGTCCTTTAGATAAGGGATCGTATAATCCTCTGTTCTGGATATCATGCTGGCAATGCTTATTGTCCAGCAAAAGTTCCTTGATTTCCGATTTGTTTGACATAGAATTTAAGTTGAACACATCAACTTCATTCTGACCGGGCCCGGCACATAAGTCAAACCAAATCATCAAGTGGCCAATATATCGCCTTTATTCTCATAGAATAAAAGGAATAGATCAACTTCGACTCATATGCATCTATTATTTACTAATGGATCACACACAATAATGTGTTTTATAACATCAAGTTACTGATGCGTTTACACATTATCAATGTATAACCAACCAGCAAACAACAATCATATCTCTAAGTTTTAAGACTATATGATGTTATCGCTTTGCGATCACTTAAGATAAAACACCACTAAGTGATACAGCAAACTCGGGTTTAATCCAATGCTTAACTCATATTCACAAGCACTCATGAACTTTGCAGCAAACCTTTGCTATGTCCAAAACCTTTTAGACAATCTACAAAACAATTCATGACAGTCTTCATTCATACCTACTTCCAAAAGATGAGCGACTGTGGACCTTTTGAATAATCGTATCATTCAGGAAGTCAAAACATGCAAAATGGAAACAATAGATAAATAACCAACACAAGATAGTAGCTTTACTCATAAATAATACATTTTATTTATTCACCGAATGTCAAGTACAAACTATCTATTACACATTTCCTATCTAATCCAAACTTATATCATCCTTCAGCCCAATGCTCCTAGCGTGCTGCAAGTGTTTAACCCTACTCAGTCCCTTCGTAAGGGGATCTGCTGGGTTCTCTTCTGATGATACCCTCTTCACAACGAGGAGTCCCTCTTCTACCCGATGTCTGATGAAATGGTATTTTCTGTCAATATGTCGAGATATGCCATGATCTCTCGGTTCCTTGGTCAAGGCAACCGCTCCTTCATTATCACAAAAAATTTCCATCGGCTCCTTTATGGATGGTACAACTCCAAGGTCTCCAATGAAGTTCTTCAACCATGTAGCCTCCTTTGACGCTTCGCTCGCCGCAATATACTCTGATTCGCACGTTGAATCAGATACGGTCTCTTGCTTGGAACTTTTCCAAGTCACTGCTCCTTCATTTAGGGTAAAGACCCAGCCCGACTGTGAACGGAAGTTATCCCGATCTGTCTGAAAACTAGCATCACTGTACCCTCGTACCCTTAAGTCATCACTCCCACCGAGGACTAGAAACCATTCCTTGGTCCTCCGAAGGTACTTAAGAATATTCTTAATTGCAACCCAATGAGCTCTACCAGGATTCCCTTGATATCTGCTGACCATGCTCAAAGCGAAGGCCACATTAAGGCGAGTACAAGTCATAGCGTACATGATAGAGCCTACTGCGGAAGCGTAAGGTACTCGACTCATATCAGCTATCTCGGTCTCTGTACTCGGGCTCTGAGTCTTACTCAGCTTGGTATTGCTTTGGATTGGCAACTCCCATTTCTTGGAATTTTCCATACTAAAACGCTTTAGTACCTTTTCCAAGTATGTATCCTGACTGAGTCCTATCAGTCTCTTTTCCATGTTCCTTACTATTCTTATTCCCAGAATATAAGCAGCCTCTCCGAGGTCCTTCATAGCAAAACATTTCCAGAGCCAGGACTTGACCTCCTGCAAGGTTGGGACATCGTTTCCTATGAGTAGTATGTCGTCGACATACAACACGAGGAAGCTTACTATACTCCCACTGGCTTTGACATACACACAAGATTCATCTTCGCTTCGCAGAAAGCCAAACTCTTTAACCTTCTCGTCAAAGCAAAGATTCCATCTGCGAGATGCTTGTTTCAATCCATAAATGGATTTCTCAAGCTTGCATACTCTATTTGGATGCTTCGCATCGACAAAACCCTCTGGCTGATTCATGTAGACATCCTCAGCCCACTTTCCATTAAGGAAAGCGGTTTTCACGTCCATCTGCCATATTTCATAATCATGAAACGCAGCTACGGCAAGCATCACCCTAATAGACTTTATCTACGCAACTGGTGAGAAGGTCTCATCATAGTCAACTCCGGGAGTTTGAGTAAAGCCCTTCGCAACCAATCGCGCTTTATAAGTATGCATTTTCCCATCCATGTCCGTCTTCTTCTTGAAGATCCACTTGCACCCGACTGTTTTACGACCCGGTACATTATCAACCAAATTCCAAACTTGGTTGTCGTACATGGACTGAATCTCGCTGTCCATAGCCTCTTTCCATTTCGCAGACTCCGGGCCTACCATGGCTTCCTTATAGCTGCTAGGTTCATCCAAATTTACTAGTGTACTATCACTAATAAATGTATCCCCTTCAGTAGTAATATGAAAACCATAAAACTGGGGTGGAACACTAGCCCTAGTGGAATGTCGAAGAGATAGGGACTCATCAACAGGTTCAACAGGAGTTTCCTCCCCAAGTTGAGTGCCAGTGTCAGAGGTTCCTTCATCGCTTTGATCTTGAATCTCTTCAAGTTCAATTTGCCTCCCACTGTCTTCTTGGCCTATCAATTCCCTTTCTTGGAAAACTCCTCTTCTAGCAACGAAGACAACATTGTCACTTGGTCTATAGAAAAGGTAGCCAAAAGACTTCTGCGGATAGCCGATGAAATAACACTTCTCACTACGAGGTTCTAGTTTGTCGTGAGTCTCTTGTCTTACGAAATCCTCGCAACCCCAGACCTTGATATGTGCCAACGAGGGAGCCTTCCCTGTCCACATCTCGTGAGGAGTCTTGGAAACCTTCTTAGTGGGAACTAAGTTAAGTATGTGGGCGGCAGTCTCTAAGGCATACCCCCAGAAAGCTATTGGTAACGAAGTCCGACTCATCATAGAACGAACCATGTCCAACAAGGTCCGATTACGTCTCTCAGCCACACCATTCAATTGTGGCGTCCTCGGAGGCGTCAATTGCGAAACAATTCCGCATTCCTTTAGATAGTCGTGAAACTCAAGACTTAGGTACTCTCCTCCTCGGTCTGACCGAAGCATCTTGATTTTCCTGCCCAGCTGATTCTCCACTTCATTCTTAAACTCTTTGAACTTTTCAAAGGTTTCCGACTTTTGTTTGATCAAGTAGATATATCCATATCTGCTATAATCATCTGTAAAAGTCACGTAGAAGCGGCAAGCATCCCTTGTGGTGGATCTAAAGGGCCCGCATACATCGGTGTGTATGAGATCCAATAAACCCTCACCCCTTTCACAAGTGCAAGTAAAGGGTGACTTGGTCATCTTCCCAAGTAAACAAGATTCACACGTGTCATCGTCCCTAAGGTCGAATGACTCCAACACTCCATCCTTTTGGAGTTGGGCTATGCGTTTCTTGTTGACATGGCCAAGGCGACAATGCCACAAGCATGCTTTGTCTAGGCTTGTAGACGAATCAATATTCAAAACATTATTTCCAAAATTATCAAAAATCATCACAGATTCATAAATCCCATTACAAGGTAATGCATTGAAATAAAAGACACCATTTAAATAAACATTAATAGAACCATTACTATTATCAAAAGAATATCTGAAACCTTGTCTAAACAACCCGTGAAAAGAAATAATGTTTCTTGCCATATCTGGCGAATAACAACAATTCTCTAAATCTATTCCTAACCCATTACTCAACACTAAAGAATAAACACCGACTTTGGTCGACGATCTTCTGTTTCCCATAATCAAGTTCATCTTCCCATGCTCCATCTCCTTACTTCTTTTTAGGCCCTGCAAATCAGAACAAATGTGGTAACCACATCCTGTATCAAGAAGCCATGAAGTAGCAAATGATGAGTTATTAGATTTAATAGAATACATACCTGCAAATGTGGGCTTGATATTCCCATCTCTTATGTCCTGCAGATATTGAGGGCAGATTCGCTTCCAGTGGCCCTTTTGGTGGCAATAGAAGCACTCTGCTTCTTTAGGATCGGAAGAGGGTTTAACGGAGCCAGCTTTGGTCCCACTCGAGGACGAACCATCACGGGGTTTCCCCTAATGGTGGCTCTTACATGGAGCCTTCCTCTTTTTGCCCTTTCCTTGACCTATTGCCATCACAGGAGTGGCCACAGCAGGGGACGGTGCAACGGATTTGTCTTTGAGGTTGCTCTCAGCAGTCCTCAAGAGCCCTTGGAGCTTGCTCAAGGAGACCTCCTCTTTGTTCATATGGTAGGTCATCCTGAACTGATTGTAGCAGGAGGGCAAGGAGTGGAGGATTATGTCGATGGCCAAATCCTCATCAAACTTAACATTAAGTTTGAGAAGACGATCAACATACCTCTACATTCTTTGCAAATGAGAGGTTAGGGATTCTCCACTCCCCATCTTAGTGGTGATCATGTTAGTAATGATCTCATAGCGCTCTTGCCTCGCGCTCTGGTGATACCTGTCCAATAAATCCTGATGCATTTCATATGGATACATTTCCTCATAGGACTTTTGGAGTTCGAGGTTCATGGTGGCCAGCATGATGCAGTGAACTTTTGTGGCATCACACTCGTGGGCCTCAAAGGCGGCCAATTCCTCAGGAGTAGCAACAGCTAGGACGATCTTCTCAAGCTTTTCATCGAGGACATATTCTTTGTCCTCGTAGCGTGTGATCATGCGGATATACCTCATCCACTCGTTTAAGTTTGAACCATCAAATGTCACTTTCTGACACAAGTTCATCAACGAGAATGACCCAGAAGCGTTGTTGTTTGATTAGAAATGAGTCCCTAATTAAACACCCAAACGAGAAATTAGGGCTAGGATCCAACAACATTATTTACAACTTAGAAAGGGATGCCGTACTCTAAAAGTAAATAATTTGAAGGTAAGTGAATGACGATTCACTAATTCTCACCATGAAAAACGAAAAAGCAATTTAGGTTTTAAATGTATTGAAAACTCCTAGATCTTTGAGATTCATTGAACTTTTCAATGGCATGTTTAAATCTCGCTATGCATTTCAAATTTGCAACTGGGATGCCGAGGATCGCAAACAAATTTGTGAATAACCATGCGAATCAATGTGGTGCACTCAATGTCTCTATCACCTAATCAATGTGTCGGTAAACCACACACGCTCCATTGATCTATGACAAACATCGAGTCACCCTTCGCCACCAATGTCATCCCCAAATTGATGTGCCGGTTAACCACACACACTCCATCAACGTTTGACAAGGGTACGAAGTGTAATTCCATGGATTAGCATCATTTTCACATTTTACCCTAAAGTAACTAGGAATGGGAATTTATAAAACATGTAGTTACTTTATATTCAACATTATACTTTTAATGAGGAGAGGGTTGCCCTATCCTACCCGTTCGGCTAACGACCCTCCACCAGTCACGCAAGCGGTAGGTGTGAGTGTACACCCATTAAGCGCCATTTTATAGGCAGCAACCTTATACCCACCTTATAGACCGGCTTCGTGAATGAGGCCTACTAACGGTAAGACTAGCATTTAAAGTTATACATATATATATATATATATATATATATATATATATATATATATATATATATATATATATATATATATATATATATATATATATATATATATATATATATTAATTAAGCTTGTAATAATATATAATAGTATAGGGTTGAATTTTAAACTTGTAAAAATTCTAAGGGTTTGAAATTTAAATTATTCAAAATTAAACTTTTAATTACAAAATTCAAATTTCAAAACTTGAGGGCAAGTTTTGAACTTTTCAAAACATAAGGGATCAAATAACAAATAATTCAAATTAACCAATTAATTTCATAATTATCTATATTTGACCTAATCTTAATTTTAGTCATTAGATAATTACCAAATAATTTAAATAATCCTTATTTATCACATAAACAACTAATATTTAAAAAGATTTGAAATTATCTATTCTTTTGGCAAGGATAAACACTTAATTAAGATAAAATTCGGATTTTAACTTCATAAAACAAACTAAGCATCAAGTCCAAGTCAAAACAGCAGCCAAAACCCGAAAAACCCTCATTCTGACGAACTGATTCGCCGAGTCAGGCCTAGACTCGCCGAGTAGGGGCCAACTCGCCGAGTCCAGGTACTGACTCGCCGAGTTGAGTTGGGCAGGGACCAAAAATCGTTTTTTCAGCAATTAAAGCAGTTAAGCATCACATACAACTGAAACCAATCAAAGCTCTGATACCACTGATGGGTTTTATGCATAAGAAACATTCCTATGTACTCATACAAACCCTAATGCTTGGATCTAGGTTTCACTATTGAACATGCTTTGATTCCAAGACTTACAAACCCTAATATAGCATATAAACAACTGAAACAACATATAGAATCAGATCTAGATGTTTACCTCTTCAATGGTTGGCTTAGATCTTGCATATCTTCTTCTTTTGAGCCTAGAGTCACAAATGCAACTCCTCTAATGGTTCACAAACCCCACAAGCAAGAAGGCAATATGAGAGAGGGAGAGAGAGGCTACAAATCGGCCTAGGGTACTCTTAGAATCAAGTGGTAGCCGAATTCATGCCCTAGGGGTCATATTTATACTTACAGGTTACTAGGGTTTCACTCTAAACCCTAATGGACAGCTTAGCCACCAAGCAGCCCATGGAACCTTCTGGAATAAGGCCCTTGGACGAAAATATGATGGATACCCATCATAATTTCGTTCCCCCTTAAGCCCATTAAGTTTCCTTAATAAAACTAAACTATCATACATTTGACAGTTTATACCCCTTTATTCAATTAATCTCTTTTGACCACCAAATTAATTCCTAATTAATTCATGACCAATACTAATTAAATAAATATGATTTCTCCTTTAATATATTATTCTTATAATATATTAATAAATCATAATACTCTCTCTTTCTCCTTAAATTACCTTGTCAAGTTGCTTTGGAGAAGGCAACCCAAAAGGACCATGCATAACCGGGTCAAGTACATACCAAATATAGTTACGGGCTTAGACACTAGTACAACACATAGTTCGGGGTGAGTGGGCGAATGTTTATGAGGATTGTGAGTATTTGGAGTATGGGGGTAATTAGGACAATTTTAGACACAAATGCATGCGTTGTGGTCTTGGCATAATGGCTGGGTTAGATTGGAATTGTCATATGTGATTCTAATATGTTTAAAATTCAGTTTTGCTTGGGGGCAAGCAAAAGTCAAGTGTGGGGTATTTTGATATGTGCATATTTAGTTCATATTAAGTATAGATTTTTATTAATTTATTAGTTAAATTATTGCATTTTATGGACAAAAGGTACTTAAAAGTGGTTGAATTATATTTTCAGTCCAAAAATGAAGCTCAGAAGCAAAAGGAAGCAGGAGAAGCGGTTGAGAGCTCGAGAATGGAACAAAGAAGAAAAAAAACTAAAAATAACACATACTCGGCGAGTCCAAGCAAAGATTCGAGAAGATAAAAACTCGGGATCCCAGAGACTTATCACAATACGGGGACTGAGAGATGGACTCAACGAGTCTTCACCTGACTCGACGAGTCGATTCGTATATATAAACATAACTCCTCAGAACGATGGGGAAGAATTCTGGAACGATTCAGAAGAGTTCAGCTACGATTAAGAAGTCAGAAAAACCCTAGAAGACGAAGTTATAAGTTAGAATTCAATTCGGAAGGAAGAATTGAGGCAAATTTCATCACTCTACTTAATCTTTTGTTTTTTCATTATGGTTAAACAATTAGACTCTGTTTGTTTGCTGTTATTTACTACAATTATGAGCTAAAACCTTTAGACTTCTGTTTGGGGATACAAAATTGATACTATGGTTTGGTTATTGGTAGGATTAATTCTAAGTTGGTGATTTTTGTTATTTTAGCTTGCTAAAGAACCTTGTGTGTGAATAATAATTAATTTTTTGTTAATAGGAAGATAATTGATTAGCATGAACATCTATTGATTATCAACCTCATATGCTATGTGACCACTTTATCATATGTCTAGGATTAATGAACATGAAACTAGAGTTAATAAGAAAATTGAGTAAATTCATGTGGAAGCTTGTGTGATGACCATCAACAAGAAGTTAATTAAAAGATTAAATTAGTTAACTATTGAAAGTCTAAATTAACCCGAATAATTAATCTAGTGAATTTAATTAAATTAGACAACTGGCCACTGTTTAAGTTAGTTTATTTGCTAAGGATTAGTGTAGTGAATGCAAATCTAGTCACTTGAATCGGTAACCAACAAAAGAATTAATCCATTGCACCATTACCTTGAAATCAACCATAGGATCAATTGAGTTGAACTAAACAGAAGTTCCTTCCCATTATTGATCTAGTTAATTCTTTGTTTTTCTATGTTTTAGATTAAGCAATAGTTAGTAAGTTTTCTAGTCTTGTAAAACTAGAGGAAACCCCCTATTTATTAATTAATTTAGATAGAATTAGTTTTTAGTTTTAATTTGTCGTTCCCTATGTTCGATACCCTACTTATTTAACTATACCACAATTGATAGGTTCACTGCCTTTGTGTGTTATTTTATAATTGAAAGTAGGTTTAAAACTAAGTGAGTTTGCACACATCAAGCAGAGAAATCTGAGATACAAGAAAAATCTCTCAGAGCGAAAACAATTTTGGCGCTCCCAAAATCCCCACTATACTCACTTTGACAGAAATTCCAAGCCAAGAGGAGAAGAAAATAACAGTAAAAGGAGATTCGGTCCATCAGATCAAAAGAACCAGAAGAAGACTTTCGGGCCACAGGAAGAACAAAACCGAAAGGATAGGTTCGGTCCCGAAAGTAACAACGACGGAAAGGCTGGTTTCGGTCCCCCAAACAACAAAAGACAAAGACCAGATTTCATCCCTTCAAGCTTTTACAATAGAAGACCCAGCTTCGCTCTAGCTACTAACAACAACCGGAAAAACAGTTTCGGTCCATCATCAAACGACAACAGAAGGTCGAGGTTCGGTCCCTCAAATGATCTCAACCGAAAGGGTCATTTCGAACCACAAGTCAGGAAAGATTCTCATTCTAATTTCTTCTCTTCTAATTCTTCTCGTTCTCATTCTTCTTCTAAGCCTAATTCTCGTCATACACCAAATTCGCAATCATCGAAGGATTTGAAAGGAAAAAGGGAGATTTGCTCAGCAAATAAAGACCGAAAGCAGGCTAAAGTCCAAACGCCCGAACCTGAATCCAAAATACCTGCAACTAACTCCAATAAAATCAAAGTGTTTACCATTAAGAGGAAATATGAAACAACCTTAATAAAACGAACATATCTGGTTGATGTTTCTCTTACTATTCCTGATTCTGTAAAAGGCTCAGGAGGACCCAAGAAACTTTGGGTTCCTAAATCTGCTTAATTTTTGCAGGTTATAAGTGATGAGCAGTTCGACGAAGAATAGTACATAGACAGTGGCTGCTCACCTCACATGACAGGAAGAAAGGAAGAGCTAAGGGAGTTTCGGTCACTACAAAACGGTGGCAATGTCAAGTTTGGTAACAGCTCTTATGGAACGATTAAGGGTTATGGGATGATAACGAATGGAGACTTTACTATCAGGAAGGTGGCGTATGTAGAAGGGTTGCAGCATAACCTCATCAGTGTGTCTCAACTGATGGGAGGTACAGGTCTCAAAGTCTCGTTCGATGACGAAGGTTCAGAGATAATAGAGAAGAAATCCAACAAAGGTATTCTCAAGTCTGAACGAAAAGGTGAAATGTTCCCTCTGAATCTCAGTCCAATCAAAGGAAATCCAGCAATATGTCTTTTGTCCAAAGCTCATTCAGACGAAAGTTGGTTGTGGCACCGAAGGCTCTCACATCTCAACTTCAAAGACATCAACAAACTAGTCACCGGTGGTCTTGTTCGGGGACTTCCATTGCTCAAGTTCGATCGTGAACACTTATGTGCTGCATCTGAAATGGGGAAACAAAGTCATCAAAGTCACCCAACAATCGTGATCAACACCAAAGTTGTTGAACCACTTGAGTCGCTTCACATCGACTTATGTGGTCCATCATCAATCGAGAGCAATGGCGGTAACAAGTACATCCTTGTTATTGTTGATGACTTCTCACGATTTACTTGGGTATTCTTTCTGAAGCACAAATCTGAGGCGACTCCCAAACTGAAGATCTTTATCAAGCAAGTCGAAGTGCAACTAAGAAAAGTCGTTCGAAACATTAGGAGCGACAATGGACTGGAATTCAAGAACAAAGAATTCGAAGACTTCTTAGCAGAAAAAGGCACCAATCACAACTTCTCAGCCCCTTATACACCTTAACAGAATGGAATTGTCGAAAGGCGAAACCGATCCCTGTGTGAGGCGGCCCGAACCATGCTAAGTTTTGCTTCCTTTCCTTTATATTTATGGGCTGACGCCATTGCTGCAGCATGTTTTACTCAGAACATGTCTTATCTCAACAAGCGTTTCTCTCTCACTCCTTATGAGATAATTAACAATAGGAAGCCGAATGTCAAGTTCTTTCACGTGTTCGGTTCCAGGTGCTTCATCTTCAACTCCAAAGAACATCGCAACAAGTTTGATGTCAAAGCTGATGAACGTATCTTTCTGGGATATTCTCTTACTTCAAAGGCATACAGGGTTTTGCATAAGCGTTCTAAAAGAATTGAAGAAACCTATTATGTGACGTTCGATGACAATTACGTCAAGAAGTTGAAGTCTACCGAAGAAGCAATTGGAGAGATTTTCTCTCAAACAGGTCAAGTCACAGCCTCTATCGCCAGTCTTTTTGATCACTTCATGGATCTATTTGATGAACCTGAGAAAGCTGATCACTCTGAAGCCACAGCAGCAGACAACAAGACTGATCATCTTAAGAAAATTGTCGAAGATGCAGCCAAACAAATGGGAGCAGAAGAACTTCCCCAGAGCGGTACTTCGGTCGAGGGGGATAATCTATTTTCTTCAAATCAACAGGACTCACATATTCAGGGAGAGAATCCAATATTTGACGGACCCGAAAGACCTGTAGCACCCGAAATCTCCGCTACACCCGAAACCCTAGCTGCACCCGAAAGCCCGGTTGCACCCAAAAGTCCTGTAGCACCCGAAAGTCCAGTGACAACCGAAAGTTCGGATTAACCCGAAAGCTCAGCTGAAAAAAGACTTCTTGGTTCATCATCTGTCGAGGGGGAGAACTCATATATGCTCTATGATGATGACATTCAATCAGAGTTGGAAGAAATGGTAAATGCTGAATTGGATCCATCATATGATCCAAATTATCCTCCTCTCACCAAATGGACCAGAGATCATCCTGTATCTCAAATAGTGGGTGATGCATCTGAAAGGGTTCTAACTCGATCTCAACTGAAGGCGAAGCAAACTTCCTTATTCTCCAAAGTAGAATTATGCATGTTTAATTCTTTCATCTCCAAAATAGAGCCGAAGACCGTCAATATTGCTCTCGATCATTCTGATTGGGTTCAGGCAATGCAAGACGAACTCAATGAGTTAGAAAGAAATAAGGTGTGGAGACTCATTCCAACACCAAAAGATGCCTCGGTCGTAGGTCTCAAATGGGTGTTCAGAAACAAAATGGACAAGGAGGGTAATGTGATTCGAAATAAGGCTCGGCTAGTGGTGAAAGGTTATTCCCAGGAAGAAGGAATTGATTACGAAGAGACATTCGCTCCGATGGCAAGGCTGGAATCTGTTCGTATATTTCTTGCCTATGCTGCACACAAGAACTTTGAGGTCTACCAGATGGATGTAAAGTGCGCCTTTCTGAATGGGGAACTTGAAGAAACCGTGTATGTGGAGCAACCTCCTGGCTTTGTAAATGAAAAGCATCCAGATCACTGCTACATCTTGGATAAAGATGTTTATGGTCTGAAACAAGCACCTAGGGCATGGTATGAAACATTAACTAAGTTTTTAAAGATGTCTAAATTCAAACAAGGTTCGGTTGACCCAACCTTCTTTCGTAAAAAGGAAGGTAACCACCTTATGATCGTTCAAATTTATGTCGATGATATCATCTTTGGCTCAACGAATCCTAGCCTAACAGTTGAATTCAGAAAGCTGATGAAGACTAAATTTGAAATGAGCTCAATGGGTCCAATTAACTTCTTCCTTGGTTTAAATATTAGACTGGGACCCGAAGGCATCTTTATCAACCAGGAAGCATATACCAAGACTCTTCTTGCAAAGTTCAGCATGATGGGAGACTCAAAGGTTAAAGTCCCTATGGCGTTTGGTACCAAGCTCACACCATCTTTGGAAAAACCAGCAGTCGACATAACACTTTATCGCCAAATGATTGGTTCCTTGATGTACCTCACAGCTAGCAGGCCCGATATAATGTTTTCAGTGTGCTATTGTGCCAGATTTCAAGCAAATCCTCGTGAACTACACATGCTGGCAGTGAAGAATATATTCCGGTACTTGAAGCGAACCACTTCTCTCGGTCTTTGGTATCCCTCAAACTCAGGTTTCTTCGTTCAAGCCTACTCAGATGCCGACCTAGGAGGTTGTGGTCTAGACCGAAAAAGCACTACAGGAGGCTGTCAATTCCTCGACGGCAAGTTGGTGAGTTGGCAATCTAAGAAACAAACATGTGTTTCTCTGTCTACAGCCGAAGCAGAGTACATTGCAGCCGCCTCATGCACATCTCAAGTGATTTGGATCCAAAGGCAACTCCGGGATTACGGACTCAATATGAAAAAGATCCCACTATATTGCGACTCAGAAAGTGCAATTAGGATCTGTCATAACCCAGTGCAACATTCCAAGACGAAGCATATACCACTGAGGTATCACTTTATTAAGGATCATGTGGAAGAAGGAAACGTATAAATTCACTTTGTTCGAACCAATGATCAACTGGCCAATATCTTTACCAAAGCCCTTCCTTAAGCAAGTTTTAATAAAATCCTACAAGGCCTAGGTATGATGGAATCGGAGTCAGTACCAAAAACACCTTCTCAGAACTAAAAGTTGGAAGCGAAATGAACCGAACGCTCGGTCTATTTCGGGCTCGGTTCACATGGGAACCGAAATGAACCGAACGCTCGGTCTATTTCGGGTTCAGTCCCACTTCACTTATTTTCGCTTATCTAAAAAAGGTGATATCTTTGGTTGTATACTCTTGTACAATTGTTTTTCAAAAATCCAATTTTTTTTGGAACCGAAATGAACCGAGCGTTGGGTCCATTTCGGGTTCGGTTCCAAATTTTTTTATTTGGTTTGTTTTGTTTTTCTCTTTTCAAAATTCTCAAAAATTCCAAAAATATTTTCTTTTTCTTTCTGTCTCTACTTCTGTTTATACTAACAGTTTATGTAATATCGATGGGGCAGGTATCATTCTCACACTTTTTACTAGCTAAGTGTCCCTAGAAGCATGCTGTTGCATGTTGTCCAAAACCTCAACTGATTTTGAATAAAGCCTTATTGACTTGGTATATACAAACCTTGTCTTCCCAATTAGGCTGCTACATTTATTCTAATCATGAGCTACCTTACTCCTTTCTCATATAAGTTAAGAGTTTTCTTCTTAGTCACTAATTTTATAGCAGAGGTACTTTGGTTTCCTTACACCATCTCAAATATTTTTCTCCATCATATTCGCTTCATACAAGTAACCCTTAAGACTCTCAGAAATTACCACTGAGGTTTAAGGTTACACAATCTCTGTGTTTGTGATCTTAGCTTCGTGTCACTACATGCTAAGTGAAACCCACAATTCAACACCTACTATGCATTGACGGTGAACAATTAAATTTGCTCTAGCTTTCACTTATGAATTAACGAATCCACCCACGTGGTTGTACCATGAAATCTCCATTTTTCTTTTGTGTGATTCTTATGAAATTGTTACATACCATAACATTTCTTCCCATAGAATCTGGTTTTAAATTTTCTTGAGATTTCATACCAAGCTTTCCAACAAGTCACTAAAATACGATCCAAACCTACTTGTTCAACAGACCACATTGGTCTCACAAGTACTTCATTCGGTTTCTATCTTATGTCAAGATCTAGAATTCTGAACTGAAGCGAAAGCCACCCCTTTAAATGTCATTAAAAGATGCCTTTCAACACTTCTTAACAAGTGCTTGATCGTAATTTAACGGGAAACCACACAAACACTTTAAAAGTTTCTCTTGACTTTGAAGGAAGAGATTCGTGCCCGGGATCTACTGTTTCGTGTCTATATTGACATCACAATTTCCCACATATATGTTACTTTATTTCTTTATCTTTGACACTCTATGCACGAAAATCTTTTTGATTTTCCAAAAGTCTGGTTTCGTTCACTACAAGCTATTTTTATAGCTCTGGTATTTAATGCTATATTTTCAACGGGATGTTGTGGCTTATTTACGTGATTGCTTTTATTTAGTGAAGACAACTCATTTTAAGGATAAATTGATGACTCAGCCGGGAGACTAAGGGGTTTTAGGAATTCAAAAAGGCATTTGATGGGAAGCGTGCAAAATGGAAACGGTTTTCTCTCTCATGCGTAATCATAGGGGTTGCTACTTGTCACGGATCAATCAACTCCGGAACCGATTCGTTTTTCAAGAAGATTTGGGGGTGGATTTTTCTCTCTCTTCTACACACGGTATAAAGGGTAAACCCTAAGTTCTTTTATCTCTTTACTACACCCAATTTTCTGAGAGCAAACAAAGATACTTCTCTACCACTGTTCATCATCTTCTTCGAAGCACTCATCAATGGCGGATTCCTCCTCTGTTCACGAAACCTCCCATATTCTCCCCATCCGACCCCAACAAAGCTTGGTCATTGATCTCACCCCATACTCATACGATGGCTTCATGTACCCCATAGTGGAGTGTCTTAAACACTCTCCACTGGTTCTCGCTCTGACCAAGGTCGAAATCGTACCTATGGAGTGTTTATCCCAGATTTTCTCTACTGCCCACTTCAACAAGTCTGTTGATCGAATTTTCTTCAATATTCTTGATACCAAAACCTCCATCTCCAAATAGCGATTATGCTCGCTTCTAGGGTTTGAACCTGATGAGTCGAGGGTTAACCTTGAGTTAATTTCTATGGGACAGTTGTTCTCCATGTCTTACAACATGGGTTAGACTGAGATTCTTACCACAGTCACAAAGTTCAAGAAATCGTGTCTTCCTCCTCAGTGGAATGACTTCTTCACGATATTGTTCAAGGGTCTATCAGAGAGAAGTGCAGGTTCTGATGGGGCTAGTCATCTGTTCATGACGATTCTCTACGGGTTATACACTGGCATCAATCTCGATTATGGCTCTGTTTTATGGCAGCAGTTAATCCAAAGCCTTGCCTCTACCTCTCGACATTCTGAAGTTTCATATGCAAGGTTCTGGACGCTCATCACCAAATGGGCAATGGACAAGTACCATGTTCCCATTGTGGCAACATCTCCACTCTCCTCTATTGGCACTTTCCACACTACGAAGATCATTGTGATGGATCCTTCCAAGTTTTAGTTCGTTGGCTCAATTCCTGAGTCAATGTATGCATGTGTACCAGGGGCGATTCGCATCATCAAGACCTACAAGGAGTTTCTTCGTTTGGGTCCTAGAGAGCTCATTCCCTAGATGATTCAGTCTATCCATGACGCTGACAAGCCTGCTCCCAGGGGCAAGAAACCAGACAAGAAGGCGGTCAAAGGGGCGAAAGGCCCTTCTCCTAAGAAGCAAAAACCCACGAAGGCAGCCCAATCACCTCCACCAAAGAAGAGTAAAACCCAACCCAGGCGAAAAATCATTCTTGCCTCATCCTCCAGTGATTCAGAGGATGAGGGTTAAGAATCAGAGGAGTCGTTTCGTGGTGACACTCCTCCTCGCTCGCCTTCACCTGAGGTACCAATTTCAGCCAAACCTGTTTCTCCTCCCCCAATCTCTATCTCTATTTACATTCCCCCCATAACCTCCACTACTCATATTCCACCCACTTCTATTCCCATACCACCCCCTATTTTCTCAGACGCTACAACAACAACAACCACTGAAGTTCGAACCAACATATCTGATACGGGGGCTCGCACTTCAGCACCCAAACACACACCTACAACAGAACCCACCTCCAAACCCGAACCTACTACCACAACCGAACCTCCACCTTCGCCTTCATCTCCAAATCACTCAGCAAATACCGAGACCTTTCTTGGAGGGGAAGACATGACCTTCGATTCTGTCTACTACAGTCCCTACCAGGTTCAAAGCGATGATGACGATGATGCTCCTGTCACTAAAAAGCACATCAAGGAACTTAATGAGAAACTTGATAATTTCATCGCTTCCTCCTCCTCCTCTCGGTCCAATATCTCAGAGGCTACTATTCAGGGGCTAGTTAATTCTTTCACCAAGGCGCATGAAGCCTCTATCAACTCCGCCACTGCTGCTGTAGAAGCATCTACAAAGGCTTGTGCTGCTGCGACCGAAAAAGTCGAAAAACTATTTCACGATGCTAACAATCTGTTACAGTCTTTACAGGGGGCCGCTGAATCCAATGCAGGTCGATTCCGTTGTCGAGAAGCTGGCTACTTCATTCGCATTAGAACAACAATCCTTTGCCAGTATTCGTCAGTCTCTTGTAGCTGACAATAAATCCTTCCAGGCAACTGTTGAGGAGCGCTTGCTCAAACTCCAAGAAGATCTCGCTTCGGAGAACTCAGTGATGGATGCGCTTGCTCGTAAAACCACTGCTCTAAAGGTTAAGAGTCTTCATCTTTCCCACTCAGAAAAGGAGGTTGCGTCTCTTCGTTTTGAGCGAGTGGTCATTTCCACTTGTGTTTCGGATGTCCACTCCGCCCTCTCCAACATTATTGAAGCACATGACCCAATCTTGAACTTCTCCGTGAGGCGGACTCTAGCCGAGAAGCTTGCTCCCGCTCTTGACCTGCTTAACAAAATTGAGGGGATTCCTGAGTTCGTGGCCCATCCAACACAAGGGGGAGAAGGGGTTTCAAAGGGTGGAAATCAATCTCAACCGCCTCCTACTTTTACATCAGCTTCAACTAAAATAACCAAACCTCCAACAACTGGTCAGGCTTCAGGTTCGGGTGCTCAAGATAAAGGGAAAAAGCCTATGGTTGACAGTGATGGTGATGATGACAAAGAGACCATTGCTGATCTCTTGAAGAAACAAGCCAGGGATAAGGAGTCAGGCATGAGTGCTCGTATTGCTAGGGAGGCAGAAGCGAACGAAAGGAAGATGAAGGAGGCTCATGATCTCCTTGAAAGTCGGAAAACCATGTTCCCTCCATGGACTCTCGAGAAGCTTATCAAAGAAGCTATCGACACCCCCAGCATCCTCTGGCTCGAACCGGTGATTTCCTTGGACCGGGTTAATTCTGTCGACTCTCAGTTCGACATGCCCTTGACCCGAAAGGCCTTCGTATTTCATGCATTTTCCCATGTTGCTGATGTCCCTCATCCTCACCCGAAGGTCGATAGGGAGCTTGTTGAGTTCTATCTGAGGTCTGCTCAGCCTCAGTATCAGACATGGAGTGCGCAGAAGATCATAAACGTTCGCGTCCTCAAACCCTTTCTGGAGGGTAACTTCATAAATGTCAGGTTCAAAGTTTTGAGAGGGTCAGCTAAAACCGAACATGCCATTTCACTCGCTGATCTTCCTAACCTGAATCCACATGATTGGATCATTTTGCATAACATCCTCCTCACCAATGAAGCTGAATATAGGCCAACCATAGATCACTTCAAAAGGATGTTAGTTTGCTACATCATGGAGGTCGCCAAGATGGATCAGGAGAATGCTAGTGTCTTCAAGAAGAAGCCCACCATCTCTCCTGTTGGTTCTGCAAGTCATTTGAATATGATGCAGATGGGGAGAATCGATCCAAAGCGAAACTCAGTCATGTTCACCAAGAATGAAGGCCAAAAATGCTTGTTCGCCTTGGCAGACAAGCATTTATATACCACTTCGTGCTTGGAGCATGTTCTGGGGATCATCAATCGATGCAAACAGAATTCAGAAGATGACAAGAAGTATTTCGATGATATGATCGAGTGGTACATTCGTTTCAGACAAACCATCCTTGCTATCATTCCTCATCTGTTCGACACCACGAAGAAAGTTCTTGCAGTTGGACCTAGCAAGCCGAAGTAAAGTCTCACTCCAATTGACGCAAAGGGGGAGATTCTAGGGTCCATTAGGTGTTGCGTCTTGGGCTCGGTTCGTAGTCCAATTTTGTATCCGGATTGGGCCTATCCATCCGTGATTTATTTATTAGGGTTTAGTATTTATAGATGCTTGCATGCATCTTTGTACATAAGATTTTGGAGTCGATCATTCACAGCGAATACTTTTAATCGATTGTAACCCTAAACAACCTCTACAGCGGAAGTTCTTAGTCGAGCTCTGCTGAGGCGTGAATCTATTGAATCATTCAGCATATTTTGATTCATTCCAGTGTTTGATATCTCTGTTCTTATTATTGTAATTAACCTGTTTAAAGATCTAAACGATCAAAGAGTTTTTCAACTCATCAACATGGATTTGATCTCGATGTCCATTGCCTCTTTCCATTTAGCAGCCTCAGGGCCTGCCATTGCTTCCTTGTAGCTAGCTAGCTCATCCAAATTTATCATTGTCCTATCACTGAAAAATGTGTCACCATCTATAGTAATATGGAAGCCATAGAACTTAGGTGACATGCTAACTCTACTGGAACGCCTAATAGTTAATGAATTGTCTATTGGTTCAACAGTAATCTCTTCATCTTGTTGAGTGCTAGTATCATCTAAGGTTCCTTCATTGTTTTACTCTTGAATTTATTCAAGGTCAATGGTACTCTCATTATCCTCTTTGAATATGATCTCTCACTTTCACACACACACACACACACACTCTCTCTCTCTCTCTCTCTCTCTCTCGAATCCTCTTCGTGCTACAAAGACCACGTTCCAGATGAATGCTTTGGGTAACCAATGAAAATACACTTCTTACTTCTAGTTGCTAGCTTGTTATGAGTCTCTTGTCTCACAAAAGCATCATAACCCCAGACTTTGGTACGTACTAACAAGGGAGTTTTCCATGTCCACATCTTGTGAGGTGTTTTGGCAACCTTCTTTGTAGGGAAAATACTGAGGATATGGGTGGTTGTCTCTAAGGCGTACCCCCAAAAGTGAATTAGAAGAGAAGCACTACTCATCATGGAACGAACCATGTCCAACAAGGTCCGATTACGCCTATCAGTCACACCATTCATTTGTGGTGTCCTAGGAGGATTCAGTTGTGAAACTATTCCACATTCCTTTGGATAGTCGTTGAACTCGATACTAAGATACTCTCTGCCTCTGTCGGATCTAAGCATCTTTATCTTCTTGCCTAATTGATTCTCGATTTCTTGTTTAAACTCTTTGAAATTTTCAAAGGTTTCTGACTTATGCTTGATTAAGTAGATATAACCATATCTAATATAATCATCTGTAAAACTCACAAAGAATCAATTAGCAAACCTTGTGGATGATCTAAAGGTTTCAAACATATATGTATGTATGAGATCCAACAAACCTTCACCTCTTTCACAAGATCGATTGAAATGTGGTTTTTTCCTATTTCATGAAAGACAAGATTCTCATGTATCATCTGACCTTAGATCAAATGATTCCAACACTCCATCCTTTTGGAGTTGAGCAATGCTTTTTTTTTGTTAATGTGTCCAAGACGACAATGCCACAATCACACTTTATCTACATCATTAGTGAATCAATATGAAAACATTATTGCCTAAATTATCAACACACATTACAGTTTCATACACACCATCAGAAGACAAATCTTCAAATATAAAAACACCATTTTTATAAGTAGAAATAGAACTATTCAAATCATTAAATGAATATCTAAAACCTTGTCTGAATAAAGCATGAAAAGAAATAATGTTATGTGTCATCTATGACGAGTAGCAACAATTTATTAAATCTAAACAAACACCACTACTAAGCACTAGACCATAAACTCCAATTTTGGTAACAGGAGAAGATCGCCTATTCCCCATGACCAGGTTCATTCTTCTGTGCTCCACCTCCTTACTTTCTCTTATCCCCTGCAAATCAGAACAAATGTGAAATCCAAATCCTATATCAAGGACCTAAGAACGAGAAGATGATGAGTTATTAGATGAAATAGTATATATACCTTCAAAAGATGGCTTCACCTTTCCATCCTTGATATCTTGTAGATACTTTGGGCATCTTCATTTTCAGTTCCCCTTGTCATTGCAGTTGTTGTAGTTGGTGCCATCTTGTAGATACTGGACTTTCCTTTAGTGCCATTACTGGATGACCCGACATGAGACTTTCCCATCCATTTTTTCTTGGGATGACCTATCCTCTTTTTACCCTTTCCTTGTCCAATGACCAGAATGGGAGCACTAGAAAGAGTGGAGGATAAACCTTTTCCCTTCATTCTTGCTTCAACTGTCTATAGAAGGTTGTGCAATTGAGCCAAGGTACTTCCAGTGTTGTTCAAATGATAGGTCAGGATGAACTTATCATAACAATTGGGTAAGGAATTTAGGACTATGTCAATAGGCAACTCCTCATTAAAGTGCACATTTAGCCTAACAAGGCGCTCCACATATCATTTCATTCTCTACATGTGAGTACAGAAAGAGTCTCCCTCCTTGAGCTTGCAATCCATGAGGGCTTCGACCACTTCATATTTTTCTTGATGAGCTCACTTGTGGAACTTTTCCACAAGGTCCTTGTTTATCTCATATGGCCAGTAGTCTTCATAAAATCTTTGCCACTCATGGGTCATAGTAGCGACCAAAACGCAAGCAACTTTTGTCGCATCATCATAGTGTTTCTTGTAGGAGGCTAATTCTTAAGGAGTGTCATTTTCTTCATCAATTTCATTTAGTTCTTTTTCAAGAACGTACTCCTTTTTCTCGAAACGAAGGGCCATTTTGATGTTGCGCATCCAGTTGTTGTAGTTGGTGCCATCTAATGTCACCTTTGAGCAATTGCACAACAACGAGAAGTTATGGTGGTTGTTAGAGGAGGAGGAACCAGAAGCATCAGTTGGAGTAGACATCTATAAAAAGAAGGTGGTTTTGTTAGACTAGAATAATCCTTAATATAGTAACACAAATTGAAATATTAAGTCTAAGACCCAACTATATAATTCACAACTTAGAAAAGGGATGTCGTAATCTAACTGTAATTTTATAAAGGTAGGAAAATGACGATTTACCAATTCCACCATAAATGAATGAAATTAAGTGAACTTCCCAGGTCTTTTGAAATTCATTGAAACTATTCAATGGCGTGTTTAAAAGTTTTCAAAATACTAGGTTTATAGTTTAAATTTCGAAAATTAATAAACTATTAATTTAAACCTAAAATAAACTAATAATTTAATATTTATCTACAAATTAAAAAATTAACTAAAATATTAAATTAGATAAGGATTAACTAATTAAATTAATCAAATACATTAATCTTGATCCTTAACCTCTAATTTTCGAAAATAGGGTATATGATTTATTCCAATGTAACATCCAAAGAATTCATGAAAAAATTAAACTTTTCAAACATTCCAAAACCATCCATTGTTTACAAATTGTTTCCAAAATAGCTTTATATAAGAGGAATCCCATAAATCATAACATAAAATATGAGGAGGTGCACGATCAAGCCTTTGCCTTCCCTCGATCATCCGAAGTAACGGTAATAAAATCCACAACTGTAAACATGAAGCTTAGTGAGTTTTCCCAAAATACCGCACAACAATAACACATATAATAACATCATACTATGGGCCCAATCAACCATCGGGTTGGAACGCCCCAGGAATTCAACTATCGGGTTGGAATGCCAACATACTATGGGTCCAATCATCCTCGGGATGGTATACCATCGGCCCTTAACCATCGGGTTGGAATGCCCACACACTATGAGTCCAATCATCCTCGGGATGGAATACTCTCGGCCCACAACCATCGGGTTGGAATGCCTACATACTATGAGTCCAATCATTCTCGGGATGGAATACTCTCGGCCCACAACCATCATTATGGAATGACTCGGTCTATTGGCTTACACACAAAGCAGTATAGCCTCAACCACCAATCATACATATGCACATATACCAAATAATCACCTAATAGTCCACAGACAGTCAAACCGATCTACAGATCACTAAGCATAGCAACATCCTATCTACCAGGATACCGATCTAATAGATCATAACAATATAGCAACATGGATAATGAAATGTCAATTCACTGGGCCGGCCTTGGTGCCTTCAACCCGCAAGTACAGTGAGGAAAACTCACCTTACAAGTAGTGTTGAATAAAGAAGATCAATCCCCAACTCTCAGCTCCGCTCTCGAATGCCTACAACCACCATGTGACTCACTTCGTTAAGATCTCGAATTACCAAAATACCCTTAAAGTCAAACTTGGTGAACCATGGTCAAAGTCAACAGTCAACAGTCAAGGTCAAAAGTCCATGTTGACCCAACTCGTCGAGTGCATCTAGCAACTCTTCAAGTTCCTTCAGTGTTCAGAGAATCGTGAAAAGCTCGAGGCAACTCACCGAGTTACCAGAGAAACTCATAAAGTTCTTCAGCATCCAGAAAGCGGGAAACCCTAATCAAATCGTCAAGTTGGCAAAGCAACTCGTCAAGCTTTTCCTAGCCTTAATGCATTCAGACACTCCCAAGCGAAACCAAAGCCTCAAATTTTAGATCTGGGCCCCTAGTACTGAGATACCACGTAAAGTTGCTAACTTTACGTCCATGCATGGCATCAAAGGGGCTAAAACACTCAAATAAGTCTTATCAAGGGATTTAGGGCATGAAGGAAGGCCAATACTTGATAAAGCTTAGAACTTTAGGCTTAAAGAGCCACAAAACATCCAGATATGAAGTGCAACTTCAAACAATGCATCATTCCAAGAATGACTCCAATATGGATCAAGAATAACAATAACTTTTCATAGAAGTATATCTAAGCAATAAGAGGCCAAGGTATAGACTTTATACCTTAAAACGGTTGCCACAACAGAGTAAACACCAGATTTACAGCCTCTCCCTTCAACCAACTTCTTCAAGCTTCTTGTTCCTTCCAAAAGAGCACCAAAATCACTCTTTAAGCGCACACACAAACAATAAGAGTAAAAGCATGAACTAGGGTTTCTCTCTGGACAAGGAGGCGATGCAGGAGGCCAACAATGAGAGTTAAGGCCTTTAAATAGGGTGCAAACCCCAAAAATTAGGGTTTTCATGTGCAGCCTTCAACCCGTCGTGTTGGGGCCGTCTAACTCGTCGAGTAGACATTGAAATATACGCGGGCATTAAATACTCTACACGACGAGTTGGAGCCTTCTAACTCGTCGAGTTGCCCTAAAAATACATAAATAAGCTTTTAAATTCATACCTGAAAATTGGGATGTTACATCCAATTTTAATGATCTCCTTTTAGCCAAGTAAAATAATAATTATCAAAATTTGGAAACCCTAAAATCCTTTCCTTTTTCGCAAACTTGGGAAGGAAGGCTAGGGTTTCAAAACCCTAGCCCAAAATTACGGTTACAAGGGGAGGAGACTAGGGTTTCGACAAACCCTAACCCTAGTCGAAATTATAGGCTTTTAGGGTTTAATTTTTATAAACCCTAATTCACCAATTCTACTATTATGACTATTCAATTGAAAACAAGTTAAACGCTCTGATACCACTGATAAGATTTAGGTAAAACAAATAAACTTAAAATCCTTAAGTTTTCAAGCAACCTAAATAGGATCTATGTTTTATTTATTGAACCTATAACTAAGAATATCAAATAAGAACTCTAAGAACCATATGTAATTTTCGAAAAACACAAAATAGGGTTTAGGATTACATACCTTACTTGTTATTATAGTAAATAACAATAATTCCTTCTTGTAGATCTCTTAGAAGCAAACATTGCAAGTGTTGTGCCTCTTATGGAATCACAATCTCTTTATCCAAGGAGCCATTGGGAAGAGAGGAGTGGACGAAATATGGGGCTAGGGATGGCTTTATATAGTTGAGGAATCTTGGGGCCAAATCTAGGGTTGAAGGGATACACCATAGATTGATTTACTTGGTGACAAAGTAGCCCAATCTCTTTATCCAAGGAGCCTTGGACGAAATATTTTAGGCGTACCTTAGAGGATTTTCGTCCACCTCATCCCACGAGGTTCTAGATCATTCCTTCTTCAACTTTCAATAAATAACCAAACAGTCCCTGTAATTTTAATCAATCTAATTAATCCCAAAATTAAAACCAATTAACTTCTGATTAATTATTAATTAAATAATATCATTTCTAATTAATATATTATTTTCATAATATATTAATAAAAAATATATAACAAATATAGTTATGATCTTAGACACCTAATCCAACATCAACATCTTCACTTGGCTCACCATCTCCTTGGATTAACATCACATTGGCACAACATCAGACATGATGGTGCATCATGCTATCATTTAGCGCAACATCCCTAAGGATGACACAACTTTCTTCTACATGGCACAACATGTTGCTCAAAGTGCTCCAAGTTGCTCCAAGTGCACCAAGTTGCTCTAAGCCACTCCAAGTTTCTCCAAACCCCCTTTTGGAAGATCCGTTCATTTGAAACTTAATCCGTTCCTTTGTCAGATGATCCAAAGCCATCTCAGATGATCTGTTCCTTTTTCACTTACTCCATGAACCTCAAGTGCTCCATTGATATCTAAGTGTTCCAAATGCTCCAAATGCTCGAGTCACATTTAACAATCTCAGATTTCATCTTTTCAACTTGTAAATTTCTCTGTCTATTTTTCTCTCTAGATTCATTTGTGTGTGATGGTGCGAAAGAAATAGGATCATCAACGACGGATATCACCTTCATGAAGATGACATATGGATGAGACTGGAACGCCTCAAGATCTCTCATCTCTCATCTCCTTAGTTCGATTTCAAAAGAATATAACAAATGCTTCAATTGTTGGTATTGGAGATCTTGTTCAAAAAAGAGAGAAGACAAGGATGATGATACAACTCGAAGATGGTGAAGTAGGGGGATAGGAAAAATGAGAGTTAAAAGGAAGAATAAGGGCAAAAGGGTGTATGGAACATTCATGGAGAAAAAGGGTAGGGTGGGCCGGTGAGGTTATCTATATATATATATATATATATATATATATATATATATATATATATATATATATATATATATATATATATATATATATATATATATAGTTTAATTAAACAACAATGTAAAAGAAATTAAAAAGATAAAAAAATAAAAAAAAAGTATTTTGAAATGGGTGAGTGACCAACAACCAAGAAAAATGAAATTATAAGGATCTTCCATGAGACCACATGGTCCATTTATGAAGATCACTTAAATATTGATGATCCAAAAAAGTTATGATTCTTTATGATCCTTAATTTTTAATGAGAAAAAAATAAGTTGATCAAAATATGTCATGATCTTTAATCGTATTTTTTTATGATTCAAAATTAAATAATTTAAAAAATGATATGATGCAAAATACTATAATTTAAAATGATATAATCAAAAATTATATGATCCAAAATAATATGATCTAGAATGATATGATCTATAAATATTACAATTTTTATTTTCTTATGATTTAAAACTTTTATTATTATTAAACTTTAAAACTTGAACTTAACTATGGTTTAAAACAGTTAAAAAATATCAAAAAACACAAAATGAACTTCAAAAATATACTACAATCATTAACAAAATAAAAAAGTTTAAACAAAATAAGATAAATATAAATTTAAGCGTAACTTGAAACATATACATGAAAATTAATCGAAACACAATTGGTAAACGCAGACTGCTTTAATGTATTATAACCAATTAGCAATTACAAATATGTGCAAATAAATTATATTTGTTCGTTAAAGAACGTATTAATTTGTTTTTCATTAAATTAAAATATTTGTGTTAATATTTGAAATGTTAGTTTATTAATTATATGTAATTAAAATATTTGAAAAAAATATAAATGAATGTTGATATATTAATGGGAGAATAGAATAGGAAAAAAAAAATTCAGTGTCTTTTTACAAATGTTAATATATGTTGTTTAATTATAATTAGTTGAAAATAACGGGTACATTAAAATTTTCATATCTTAATAGATTTTTGGCTTAAAAAACGTTTTTAAAAAGAACTTATTAAAAGGCCCTATCAAAAATTGTAGAAGGATCACCACATATTAATATACGATTACTATATATCAACTTTTGCAATCAAACAAGCATCTACTTTGCACCACAAATCGATTACATCAACCCATCAACCCCAATACCTATGCTCTAAAAGGCATACAAAATACTCCCACAACGCTTGTACAACATGCATCAAAAGTGGTAGAATTTGTTGAAAGGCATAAACATTATGTGGGAATATGATTTAACAAAAGGGTACATTTTTAGCAATAACAAAAGTTGATCAATCATGTCTTAAATGCCCCACAATTAGATAAAGTAAGGATATAAACTCTACATTATATAAAGCCAAGAGAGATTATTGTCAAACAAAATCTGAATCAGTTTCGCGTGCTTTACGTAAAAAACATGCATTGATTTATGGGACGTGTTTTCCTATTTAGGTTTTTTTTTTTTCATTTATTCATTTAAAAAGAAAGTTATTTGATTTTTATATCTATTATCATAATTTTTTATCTTTTATTAAAATAAATATATAAAATTAAATCATCTTCATTTTAATTGGCTCAAAAACCTAAATAAAAATTATCACCATCCGTTAATTTATGTGTGCGGCTCTAAGTTGTTTCGATCGCATGGCTCATTGGCTTCTCACTCTCTGATGATATGGAAAACATGGGTTGGTACGGGCAAAGTTGATGTTTGTTGTCGACTCTTCCAAGCGACTTTTTGATTTAAAGATTTTTATTTCTGTCCCGTCAATTCTACTAAATTTTAACTTGTATGGTTGAAAATTATCATTTTGGTTTAAAATTTTTTGAAATATCAGTCCAAAATTTTAACTTTAATGCAAGTTTTTCTTTTTATGGTTGAAAATTATCATTTTGGTTTAAAATTTTTTGAAATATCAGTCCAAAATTTTAACTTTAATGCAAGTTTTTCTTTGTTTTTTGTTTTTTTACTTAAGTTACGAATTTAACCTTTTTGTTTTATTTTTCATTTTTCTTTTAATACAACAATTAAAAAAACCAAAAATAAAATACTATCTACCCCTCTTACACCTCTCTCTCTCTCTCTCTCTCTCTCTCTCTCATTTAAAAAAAATAATAAAATAAATAAAAAACTACTATAACAACTACCACCTGCCAGAAAATATAAACCACCACCACCACTCGTCGGAACGTCGCCATCATTGTCGGAAACTTGCCCTTTTTCCTTTTGATTTTCACAAAAAGCAAATATCACCACCATTGTTAGTGTCGCCCTTTTTGTTTGTCAGACAAGTTGGAGAGTCAGATCTTCAAACCCTAACACCTCTGCAAACCCTAGCTCTAATCTATAAACCCTTGGCAGGAAGCAACGTTGAAACCTCAACAAAGACGGTTGTTTAGGGTTTTTAGAGTTGTTCATATTTGAAACCTCCATGACGGCGGTGTTGTAAGTCAATAATGACCGCTGCCTGTGGATCCTTCGTTCTCCCTCCCAAACGACGACATTGTAACTTGAATATGGATCCTCCGTATGCCCTCCCAAACAATCACTGATTTTTCGTCTTCGTCATTTTCAGATATGAGCTATGCAGTTATCGCGATCAAAATTTCAATAGCACTCACATGCCGCTATTTGAGATCGTGGTTATCGCAGTGGTATAGCAGTGATATAGCGGTTTTTTAATATTAGGTATAATTTATAATTTTATACTTTATTTATATAGAATTTATATATTTGAGTATTAATACTATAAGGCTATATAGAATTAATATCATCAAACCTAAAAAGTCATATAAAAACATAACATAATATTCTATTATAGTAATATGGAAACTAGATAGTATCAAAGTGTCAAATAGAGTGTAATTGGATTACACAGGTTCGATATCATATTAGTAGGCCGTGGATGATTTAAGGAGTTAAGTCCCAAGTTGTAGCCTCATAGGTGTGAGTCGATTTACAAAAAACATTAATGGAGTCCAACCATGACAGCTCAAGTTGTCATGAGTACAAAAAGAGATGAGAAAGAGACTTGTCGGGAGACGTAGTTGCTTTGAATGCTTTTAATTAAGTTATTTGTCCGAGCTCTTTAAAATGAAGGTGTATTGAGATCATAAAAACTAGTTTTTCATTGAAAAAAGTAACCAAATGACAAAAAATGTGAACAAAAATGGAATAGCGTTCTTAGCGCCGCTATAGTGGTTATTGAAATAGTGGTGAATAGCGCCGCTAATAGCAGTACCGCGAAATGAAAACGCCAAACTGAAAATAGCGGTTCTTGACCTCCGCAAAACGCTATAGCACCGCTATAGTGCGCAATTGATAGCTTAGGATATGAGGCGGTTTAGGTTTTGAAAACCCTAGCTCCATCCTAAAAATCGAGCTACTACTATGGGTTACAAGATGTTTCCATAACTCAAACTTGAGAATGAGAGATATGGAGGTGGCGAGCTACTGTGGAGATGACGAGCTTAGGTTACATAGCTTTTGTTATTATTAAAAATAACAACCTACTTTGAAGAACCATTCTTTCGAATGATAGCCCCAATAATGTGGAAGTCTCTAATATATCACACCCAAACCGTAGGAAACCCTAGGATCGAAAATTAGAGGGGGGGGGGGGGGGGGGGGTAGAGGGATATTTCAAAATTCCTTATGAATTATGTAGGGGTCTCAAGCCTTCTAGAAGTCCCTAACTATAGTTGTAGGAAACCCTTATTTGAATTTAAAAGAATAATATTTGAATCTATTTCAAATTACTTTCCATATCAACTTAAGGAGGCTTCGAGAATGTCTCTTTTGCTCAACTATTGAATAATTGCATTCTAACCCTTGTAGTTTTAATTAATTATATCTAATCCAAAACAATTAATTAAATTAATTTTGATTATTTTTTAATTAATTATTTACTATTTCTACTTAATATATCAATCATATAATATATTAATTAATCATTTATCTTGTTTTGTCTCAATATCAATCCAAACTATTTTCTGGTTATGAGGGCAACCCAAAAAGTCTTTACTATTATTCACTCAATTATACCAACTTAGTTAGGACCTTAGACATCTTAATGAAATGTAATTAATATTAGAATGTTTAATTATAGGTTACTTTAATTCTACAAAAGCAAATAATAAAATAGGTGTTTTAATTATATAATTTAAATGATTAGTAAATTAACAAGATAATCTGATTATTGAAAACGATTTACTTTTGGTACTTTGGTTTAAACTTTATTACATCAAAATCATGGTTAAGTATTAATGTGGAATGGTTATTTATTCGTTATTTACTGATTCCTATTGTAATCAGCTATCATGGTTGGATGAACTATGTTTGTATAATCATAAAGATAATCAACACATAGATCATGCAATTAATCATCCAAACAATTATAATTATATTTAGATTATGAGGGATTTGATCGAGGAATTAACTTCATTGGTCATGAAAGTTAATAATAAGCATAAGTCAGTCAACAAACGCTTCTCCTACAGATTAAAGTTCACGATTTTACAACCTAAGCCTTGGTTTTGGTCAAAACGCTAATCATAATAATTTAATGGGCATTAAAATAATTATGATTCAAGCTAATAAAACCTAGATTGATTATCTAAATTCAATTAGCTCATTAACAACTGATAATTTTTAATTGTTAGCGGGATGTTGAATCGTCCTTCCGACTGTATCAGTATTTCGAATTTTTCATTCCTCATTGGTGGGATCAAACGCTGGTAGGATCATCGTCGCCTTTGGATTGTTTATGCAGTTCTATCTCATCGGTCTTTATCCTCTTTTGGTGTCATATTTTCTTCTACATGTGATCAGTCGATTGTTTTTTTCTGATGGGGCCTAATGATCGATGGAATCCTAATGAATCGTGGTCCACAAATTGGAATTTGTATAATCACATGTCTAGAGGGAAGTGAAATCATCTTTATCACGAGGGGAATCGTTTCTCAAATAAGGATGTATCTTCTTTTTATGTTACAAATTTTCCAAAATATGTTTTGAGCAGTGGCTTGTAGCGTACTTGTAATCGTTTTGGAAAAGTTATTGATGTCTTTATTTCCAATAAGAAATCAAGACTAGGAAAACTCTTTGGATTCATCAGGTTTATGGGTGTTACGGATAATGATAACATGATGAAGAATTTGTTGATGTGTGGTTTGGTTATCATAAGTTGTTTTCCTCCCCACCAAGATTTGATAAACTTGTTTACCCTTCCCCTACGGTTCATCCAATGTTTTCTAAAGTGGGCATGATCGCGAGTCCACCAAATTCCTATGCTAGTGTTGTTAGGGGTTCTAAAAAAGATAAACCTGTAATTGACAAGGTTGACGACATAATTCATATAACATCTAGAGATTTCATTGTGGAGAGAAGAAAATGTGCTTGTTTAATCAAAAGCCAGGGACTTCCTTACTTTGCCTAACCTACATATGCTATGTTCTAAGGAAGGATATGAAGATTTCGACATTCGATATGTTGGTGGCTTTTGGGTTATGTTAGAATTTAAGAAAAAAGAAACTTGTAAGAATTTATTGGCAAATGATGTTATGGATCATTGGATTGTTGATAAACGCCCTTGGGATAGAAATTGTATTCCTCCGGAAAGATTGGTTTGGGTAGATTTGGAAGGATTACTGTTACGTGAATGGAGCAAAGAATCTTTCACAAAACTCATGAATAAATTAGGAAGTATTGTACACCTTGATGATGCGTTAGGAGAAGATGTCTACAAAAACCGAATTTGTATTTTGACTGCGTTTCAAGGAATTATTTCAGAAGTTGTGAAAGTTAATGTGGATGATCATATATTATCGGTTAGAATAAAAGAAGCACTTGGATGGACCCCTTCCTTCTCGTGTGACCTTACTAAGACTGGTTTTGATAATGGAAATGTTCATGAACATTTTCATGAAGAAGGAGAGGTTAATGCTTACTGTGAAAAGGAGGAGGAATCTAATGATCCATTTGGAATCTATGATACATTAGAAAAAAAAATGAAGGAATATGAAGTTAATGGGAATGAACGATATCAAAATGATGATTTTATTCTTGATAATAATAGTTTTGATGAGAACATTCATGGGGAGAGGCAGTTTTAGAAATCTGACGTAATAAAGAAAAAATAGTAGATACGTCTCTCTGTTGTCGCTGCTGTTAGGCCTAAGAAGAATCAGAATTTTTTACCTATTGACAAGGAGCATCCAGAAAACTCCAATTACTTTCACCGCCAACTGTAGCTCCGGTTGTTGTTGTTCAAGCAGCTTCAGCTGCTTTTGCCACTGTTCGGATCACAATGGGGATGAAATCCCCAAATGTGGTGTCAACAGCTGTTGTTCAGAAAAATTATGTTGCTCCAGTGGGTTTTAGTGGAGGATTAAGTCGGGTTTCGGGGGTGGTAGATTCAAAGGATGTAACGCCCGTGTTTCTGGGCTAGGCATTAATGTTGATGTAATAGTCTAGGTGAACCTTTGTAACTCATTTTGAAATAATAAGAATGTATTATTTGAGTATTATGTGTTTTATGCTTAATTGTGTGGCTTAAATGAATTTAGAATAAAATTAAGCGTAATAATAAAATATTAGATAAACCCAATATCAATGAAGGAATTTGTATTGGTCGTGACAAGGGTTCCGGTTATATAAAGAATGCCGAAATTCGAGTTATAACGAAGAAGTTATGATTGTCGAAGTTTCGCGATAGAACCGATACGACACTATGTGACGTAAATACAAATTTAAGATGGAGTGATATCTAGCCTTAGTGATCTAAACAAAAGTCATTGTGTTTTTTAAACCGAGAGCGTGCATAAAAAGAATGTCTAAATCTGACTTCGTATGAAGTTGTTATGATTTTTCGAAGTTTCGCCTTAGCGGTATGCAGCCCAAATCTCGAAATTGAGATCGAGTGATATTTGGCCGAAACAATTTAAACGAGAATCGAAGATCTCATAGATAGTAGTTCAACGGTGAAAAGACAGACAAAAACGTATGTCAGATGAAGAAGCTATGAATTTCTAACGGGGTTTTCCTGTCCCGGCCTACTAAAAATAATATAATAAAAATAAAGTCAAAATTAGTCGACGGAGTCTAAACGAGAGTTGGATGACATAATCTCACCTACGTGTGGATATAAAGAACGTCGAAAACGGAGATCGTTTGCGAGAGTTATGATTTTTTGAAGTTTGAGGCACGCATCCCAAAGAGGGAACGCCCCGCGTTCAGTGCTTGGCTCCGGATTGGTCACGTCGATGCTGACTCAACGGATAAGGGATAGGATCGGAACCCAGCTACTACGCGCTGCGTTCGAAGAGAATGCCCAGCGTTCAGGGAACGCCCTGCGTTCCTTTCGGGAACACCCCACGTTTGAGACCAACTCCAACCCTATAAATAGACCATGAAGGCAGTCGAGTTTGGTTGCCAAAATTCTTCTCTCTCACCCGTTTTACCTCGTTTTACGTGCAAGATATACCCCCAAAGCCCCGTATCATCCCGACACCCGAAGCAAGTCCCGAAGCCACGAAGATCCGGAGAAATAGAGTTGTCGAGCCGAAACTTTGCCCACGAGAAGCCCGGTTTTTGGAAGATATCCTGGTTTCATCGAATATTATTATTTTAAGAGTCGTAGTGATTTTCGGGCATCGTCTTATCAGGCGAGTGTGTAGTTGCTTTCTTCTAACACAAAGATAGGTAAAGCATGGGTAGATAGTTGATGTGTGATGAAATAAAATTGATGAGAGGTCTCGATGTGATTGTGATCTAGTCGTCCAGTAGAATATGGATGACGACCACGGACTTTTCTATACAGTTCGGTGGAACGCTGACATGTTCATAACATGTAGGTGTAGTGAACTTGGGTGTTCATTTGTTGTATTCTATCCCCCTCATGGTTGCCTTAGGACATTCATTGCTAAGGAAACCCCTGTGCAATAGTGTCCGTCCCGATGAAAATCCTAGATTAGGTCCCTTGTAATAGTTGTTGTCATAGGGACGTAAAGTGAGGATAACGGGAATGGGTAATCGGGTTATTGTTGATTGGTGAAATTAAATTTAACTATTTATTGTAGGTTGAAAACCCTATATGCTCACCAGGGTCCCAAGTCTGACCCACTCAGTTTCTTTTTATTACAGGTAGTGGCACGAGAGCATAAGTTGGGGAACTTGTGAAGATGTTTTTGTTTATAGACTAGTAGTTGTATATAACTATGTAAGGTCTATGTTTTATTGTTTATGCTTTTGTGTCTATATCGGAACATGACATCCCGACTTTTGATATATAATGAAAATACATTTCTTTAAGAAATGCTTTGATAAATCTTATTTTATCATGTAATGTTTTGGGTGCAAATTCCGCAACTCTTTTAAATCAATGGATTTACTCTGAAATTATTTTAAAAGCATAAATGAAACCGGTCTTTTCTGACCGTGATTTTGGGGATGTCACAGTTGGTATCAGAGCATTAGTTTAAGTGAAGTAGGAATTTGTAAGATTTCTAGACTTAAACTTAGAATTCTAAGTGAAGATTATGAGATGCGTGTCTGTCATATTTTAGACACGAGCACAAGTTTATTTTATGAAAGTTACCTAAAATGCTTTTATGTGCTAAATGTTAGACGTCTGCTTCGCAAGAATCGTGAAGAACTTTCAATGCTGATTGAACAGCCCGAGTTGAATGAAGGGCATTCGGAAGGAGGTAACTTCAGTGGGATTGTTGGTCAAGCCAACCCACCGTTAGTTAGACAAAACCACCAGGAGGGAGGAATTGATGGACTTGGATGCAGGTACAAAGACTTTTTGACTTGCAAGCCATCGACCTTCACTGGAAAGTAGGATCCGGTTGGGGTTATGGATTGGATCTCAGAAATGGAGCTAGCCTTCATGACGTGTGGTTGCAGAGAAAAGTTGTCGGCCACTTTCGCAGCACGTCAGTTCAGGGGTGGAGTTGTTCGTTGGTGGAACACTCTGGGGAAGACCCTAAGCCCTAATGAGCCACTACAACTGACTTGGGCAGAGTTCTTGGTGCAGTTCAAGCGCAAGTTCTGCTCGGCCCAAAATATACTGGAGTTGGAGAACAAGTTTCTGACGTTGATAAAAGGCAGCATGTCAGTCGACGATTACACTAACGCCTTCACCGACAAAATGGAGTTTGCTTTGCGCATCGTTCCAGAAGAGTTGAAGAAAGTTTATTGATATGCAAAGGGACTCCCATGGGAGTACGTTGTGCCAGTACGTCAGGCACTTACTCTGGAGGCAGCTATTTGTGTTGCCAAGTCTGTTAAGGACATGATCAAGGGAAGAACCGCCAGCAAAGTTGAAGTTGGAGAAAAGAGAAAGTTTGAGGGAACTTCAGGTTCCAACAAGAAAAACAAATTTTCGAAGTCTGATTAAAAAAACTTTGGAGGAGGAAAAGGGGGCGAATCGAAATGGTGTGAAAAGTGCAAGAAAAAGCACTCTGGGAAATGTAGTGAGGAAGTGACCTGCTACAAATGTGGAAAAAGTGGACATTATGCCAATGATTGTCCGTCCAACAAGAGAATGTGCTTTGGATGTAACGAAGAGGGACACATTTTGAAAGACTGTCCTAAAAAGAAGGAGGCAGCAAAACCGAATATTCCGCTAAAGTCGAAGGCGAGAGCCTTTCAGATGACACTTGAGGCTGCGAAATATGAAGTTGATGTCACTTCAGGTACCTTTCTCGTAAACAAATTGCCTGCCCAAATTTTATTTGATTCTGGAGCCAACTACTTATTTATTTCGCATGAATTTAGTAGAAAACTAGCTTTGCCTGTCGATAGACTAGATAATGCTTTATTAGTCGAAGTTGCTAGTGGTAACTGTGTACATGTTAGCCATCGTATGAAAAACATCTTAATTGATTTGAATGGGAATAAGTTCCATGAGGAATTATTGCCTATTGAGTTAAATGGTTTCGACATAGTGCTGGGGATGGATTGGCTTAGCGCCAATGATGCCAAAATATTATGCAGAAAGAAAATAGTAAAAGTAAACCTGCCAGGAAGAGTCATTTATGGTGTATGGGGACAAATGCAGAGTAAATTCTGAAATCATTTCTCTAATGAAAGCCATAAAGTGTTTGGCCAAAGGATGTACCTCATATTTGGCATTCGTGATCGATGCTATGAAGGAGAAAAAGGAGATGCAGAGCATTCCTGTCGTGTGTAATTATCCGGAAGTATTTCCCGAAGATATTCCCGGATTACCGCCTGATCGACAAGTAGAACTCCATATCGACTTGTTGTCAGGGACGACGCCAATAGCAAAAGCACCTTACTGACTAGCACCAACGGAAATGAAGGAGCTAATGATGCAACTTCAGGAGTTGTTGGACAATGGTTTCATTAGACCTAGTTCATCACCCTGGGGAGCTCCGTTGTTATTCGTGAAGAAGAAAGATGAAAGTATGAGAATGTGCATCGATTACAAAGAGCTGAACAAGGCAACAATGAAGAATAGATATCCGTTTCCGAGGATTGATAACCTGTTCGATCAACTACAAGGTTCAAGTTATTTTTCAAAGATCGACCTAAGGTCAGGATATCATCAGTTGAAAGTGAGAGAGTAGGATATAGAGAAGACTGCATTCAGAACACGATATGGACGCTACGAGTTTTTGGTTATGTCGTTTGGAATAGCCAATGCTCCAGCAATATTCATGGATTTAATGAACAGAGTTTGTAAACCGTTCCTTGATAAATCTGTGATAGTGTTCATAGATGACATTCTGATTTACACGAAAAGAACGGAGGAGTATGGCAGACACTTGCGAGAAGTGTTAGAAGTCTTAAAGAAGGAGAAATTATATGCAAAGTTCTCCATATGTGATTTTTGGATTCGAGAAGTCCAATTCTTGGGTCACGTGGTCAACCAAGAAGGATAATGGTTGATCCAGCGAAGATTGAAGTTGTGATGAAGTGGGAACAACCAAAAAGTTCCACAGAGATCCGAAGCTTTCTGGGATTAGCTGGATATTACCGAAGGTTTATCCAAGGCTTTTCTTCGATCGCTACTCCATTAACAACTTTGACTCACAAAGGAACTACTAATACTTGGAGTGATAAGCACAAAGAAGTATTCGAGTTGCTAAAGAAGAAGCTATGTGAAGCATCGATTCTTTCTCTACTCGATGGAGTTGAAGACTTCGTTGTCTATAGCAATGCGTCTGATGTTGGGTTGGATTGTGTTTTGACCCAAAGAGAAAAGGTGATAGCATATGCGTCTCGACAGCTGAAAGAGCATGAGAAGAACTACCCCACTCATGATCTGGAGTTGGCAGCGGTAGTTTTCACTCTAAAGATATGGAGGCATTACCTCTATGGCACAAAGTGCAATCTTTTCACTGATCATAAGAGTCTCCAATATCTCTTTAGTCAGAAAGATTTGAATATGAGGCAGCCACGCTGGATAGAACTACTTAAGGACTACGACTGTGAGATACTTTACCATCCTGGTAAAGCAAATGTTGTCGCCGATGCTCTCAGTCGGAAAGTCAATCTTGAATGAAAAAGATCAAGAACGTTGAGAATAGGAGTTGTCTCAACCATTGTGGAAAGTATAAAGAAAGCTCAAGAAGAATCTTCTGAAAAGAATGATCGGAAGGATGAACGTTTGGGCAAAACGTTGGTGTTAGGTACAAACGGTCATGGACTGAAGGTATTCCAAGATCGTATTTGGGTACCTAATTCAGTAGGAATAAGAGATCTTTTGATGGAAGAAGCTCACAAAACCATGTACTCAATTCATCCTGGCAGCACTAAAATGTATAGGGACCTGAAACCTTATTACTGATGGCCGACGATGAAGCTTGATATTGCAAAGTACTTGGCGGAGTGTGTGACATGTGCGCGGGTCAAGGAACAACATCAGAAACCATACGGGAGTTTAGAACCTTTACCTGTGCCTATGGGTAAATGGGAAGATATTGCTATGGATTTTGTCACTAACTGCCCAGAACAAAGAATGGTCACGACATGATTTGGGTGGTCGTTGATCGCTTCACTAAGAGTGCACATTTCATAGCAGCCAATGAGAAATGGTCTATGGATAAGCTTGCAAATTCTTACGTGAAGGAAATTGTGAGGCTTCATGGTATTCCGTTAACGATTGTGTCAGATCGTGACAGCCGTTTCACCTCACGATTTTGGAAAAGTCTACAAGAGGAATTGGGTAACAAGTTGTGTTTGAGTACAGCTTACCATCTACAGACTGATGGTCAGAGCGAACGCACGATACAAACGCTTGAAGATATGTTGAGAGCATGTACCCTGGAATTCCAAGGCAATCGGGATGAACATTTGCCTTTGGTAGAATTTTCCTACAATAATACTTTCCACTCGGGCATGAAGATGACACCTTATCAAGCTATGTACGGACAAAAATATCGTACGCCGTCTTGTTGGCTTGAGGCTGGGGAAAAGCAGTTTATGGGAGCCGATATAGTCCATCAAACTACTGAAAAGTTGAAAATAATTAGGGAGTGAATGTTAGTAGCTCAGGATCGTCAAAAGAGTTATGCTGACAACAAGCGAAGACCGATGACTTTTAAAGTTGGAGATTCGGTTTTGCTTCAAGTCTCACCGTGGAAGGTACTTATAAGGTTTGGTAAAAGGGGGAAAGTTAAGTCCAAGGTTTATTGGACCGTTTAAAGTTCTTTAGAGGATTAGGAACCAAGCTTACAAGCTAGAGCTACCAGAAGAGCTGAATGGTATTCATAACACTTTTCATGTGTGTTATCTGAGGAAGTTCACGGGAGAAGTTCCCAACATGATTCCACTTTCGGAATTAAGAATTGATGAAAATAAGAAGTTAATTGAAGAACCAGAGGCAATTGTTGACCGTAAGACTAAGAAGTTGTGACGTAAGATGCTCGACTTAGTGCTTGTCCGTTGGAAACATACGAATGGGCCAAATCTCACCTGGGAGACGGAGAGTGACATGATGAGTCGCTATCCGCATTTGTTTGTTGATGTGTGATTCCGGGGACGAAATCATTGTAAGGTGGAGAGAATTTTAACGCCCGTGTTTCTGTGCTAGGCATTAATGTTGATGTAATAGTCTAGGTTAACCTTTGTAACTCATTTTGAAATAATAAGAATGTATTATTTGAGTATTATGTGTTTTATGCTTAATTTTGTGGCTTAAATGAATTAAGAAATAAAATTAAGTGTAATAATAAAATATTAGATAAGCCCAATATCTATGAAGAAAGTTGTAGTGGTCGTGACAAGGGTTCTGGATATATAAAGAATTCCGAAATCCGAGCTATAACGAAAGTCGTAGTGTTTGTTAAACTGAGAGTGTGCATAAAAAGAACGTCTAAATCTGATTTCGTATGAAGAAGTTATGATTTTTCGAAGTTTCGCCTTAGCGGTATGCAACCCAAATCTCGAAATTAAGATCGAGTGATATTTGGCCGAAACAATCTAAATGAGAATCGAAGATCTCGTAGATAGTAGTTCAACGGTGAAAAGACAGACAAAAACGAACGTCAGATGAAGAAGCTATGAATTTCTAACGGAGTTTTCCTGTCCCGACCTACTAAAAATAATATAATAAAAATAAAGTAAAAATTAGCCGACGGAGTCTAAACGAGAGTTGTATGGCATAATCTCACCTACGCGGAGATATAAAGAACGTCGAAAACAGAGATCATTTGCGAGAGTTATGATTTTTTGAAGTTCGAGGCATGCATCCCAAAGAGGGAACGCCCCGCGTTCAGTGCTTGGCTCTGGGTTGCCCATGTCGATGCTGACTCAACGGATAAGGGATAGGATCTGAACCCCGCTCCTACATGCCACGTTCGAAGGGAATGCCCACCGTTCAGGGAACGCCCTGCGTTGAGACCAACTCCAACCCTATAAATAGACCATGAAGGCAGCTGAGTTTGGTTGCCAAAATTCTTCTCTCTCACCTGTTTTACCTCGTTTTATATGCAAAATATGCCCTCAAAGCCCCGGTATCATCCCGACACCCGAAGCAAGTCGTGAAGCCCCAAAGATCCCGAGAAATAGAGTTGTCGAGCCGAAACTCTGCCCGCGAGAAGCCCGGTTTTTGGAAGATATCCTGATTTCATCGAAGATTATTATTTTAAGAGCCGTAGTGCTTTCCGGGCATCATCTTATCAGGTGAGTGTGTAGTTGCTTTCTTCTAACACATAGATATGAATTATTTCTCTATAAAATATGTGCTATGTGTTTATATATTATCTGTTATTTGGAATGAGTTTTGAATAAATATATTATACTGGTTTTAAGTTGTGTATAAATGAATATATATATATATATATATATATGTATACAAAAATGTTGGGTAAAGTATGGGTAGATAGTTGATGGATGATGAAATAAAATTGATGAGAGGCCTCGATGTGATTGTGATCTAGTCATCCAACAAAATATGGATGACGACCACGGGGCTTTTCTAGACAGTTCGGTGGAACGTTGGCAGACTCATAACCTATAGGTCTAGTGAACTTGGGTGTTCATTTGTTGTATTCTATCCCCTCATGGTTGCCTTGGGACATTCATTGCTGAGGAAACCCCTTTGCAATAGTGTCCATCCCGATGAAAATCCTACATTAGGTCCCTTGTAATAGTTGTTGTCATAGGGACGTAAAGTGAGGATTACGGGAATGGGTAATCTGGTTATTGCTGGTTAATGAATTAAATATAACTATTTATTGTGGGTTGAAAACCCTATATGCTCACCATGCTCCCAAGCCTGACTCACTCAGTTTCTTTGTATTACAGGTAGTGGCGCTAGAGCATAAGTTCGGCAACTTGTGAAGATGTTTTTGTTTATAGACCAGTACTTGTATATAACTATGTAAGGTCTATGTTCTATTGTTTATGCTTTTGTGTCTGTATCGGAACATGACATCCCGAATTTTGATATATAATGAAAATACATTTCTTTAAGAAATGTTTTATAAATCTTATTTTATCATGTAATGTTTTGGGGACAAATTCCTCAACTCTTTTAAATCAATGGATTTACTCTGAAATTATTTTAAAAGCATAAGTGAAACCGGTCTTTTCTGGCCGTGTGTTTGGGGATGTCACAGAGGATGATCTTTCACGTCCAATAGGATTCTTAAACTTTATAGGTTACGAAGGATACTCGGAAAAGTCTTTTACCAATGGATCTTTTTTTAAATGAAATTTAGAAAACTTTGGACATTGGGAAGGCCATGGGGTATAACTTCGATGGTGTTTCAAGCGTGTAAAAGAAATACTTGAAGGTAACTGTGATACGAGAGTGTTGAAATGAATTGTCTTTCTGTCAACATTCAAGGAGCATGTTGCAAAGATAAAAAAGGGTTGGGTAAAAACTTTATGTCATAAATATAAAGTTAACTTTTTAGCTATTTAAGAAACAAAGATGGAACTTATTGATTTACATACGATGGGGTCTTTCAGGGGTAATAACTTGTTTTCTCATGTTTTTCCCTTCTCGTGGTGCTTTGGGTGGTAGTCTTATTATTTGGGATCTGGATTTTATTTCTCAAAAGAAAATACATATTTTTGAGTATTTTATAGAGATTGAGGTGGTTTGGTTGACCACGGGTTTGGAGGTGTTGTTTATTTCCGTTTATGCCCCTCAAGGGCAGATTGCTAGAGACAACTATGGAATAATGTTTTTCAGTTGATCACTTCATTTCATATGGAGTGTGTTTTGATTGCTGATTTTAATGAAGTTGAGGGTGAGTCAAAGAGAATGGGATCTATTTTCCATCACAACATGGATAGGATTTTCAATCACTTTATGGAGCATGCTGAGTTGGTAGACATTCCTTTGGGCAATCCTCGTTTTACTTGGAGTAATAAGTGGGGTTCTAAGTTTAGTAAGTTGGATCGTTTTTTGATCTTGAATGGCTTTTTGGATTGTTTCCCTCATTCTTCGGGTTTGGTTTTGGAGAAATATTCTTGGTCATAGGTCGATTCTTATATTGGAGCATAATGTTGACTATGGTCTTGTCCCATTTCGTTTATTTCCTTCTTGGTTCGATATGAAGGGGTTTAATGTGGTTGTTAGAGACTCTTGGTCTCAAGCTCTTGATGGTTCGAGTTTTTCTCACCATTGGGTTAAATTTAAGAAAAAAAACTCCAATTTCTTAAATCTAACATTTGTGCTTAGAATGCTACTAGTCGGGACCAGATGATTCTTAAATAGAAAGAACTTCTAGAGATACTTGAATATATTGATATGAGGCTTATGGAAGACGGGGGATCGGCAGATCTAAGGGAGAAAAGGGTCACAATGCTTAATGATATTTTAGATTTTGATCATATTTCTCAATTAGATTTAGCTCAAAAGGCTAAGATCCAGTGAGGTATATTGAGGGTGATGAAAATTCAGGATTCTTTCACGTTTCGATAAAGTGTAAGAGATGACAAATGCCTATTCGTGGTGTCTTAAAGGATGGAATTTGGGCTGATATTCCTATTATTACGAAGGAAGAATTTTGTGATTTTTATCAAATTTTGTTCTTAAAGAAGAGTGATCCGAGACCTAAGATGGATGTTTCATATTTCTCAACGTTAGCAGGTTCTCAGATTCAATTTTTTCATGCTCCTTTTACACGTGATGAGATTAAAAAGGTAGTTTGGGATTATGGTTCAACAAAGGCTCTGGGACCAGATGGTTTTTCTTTTAATTTTATTAAACAGTACTGGGATATTTTAGAGGAGGATGTCGTAGATTTTGTGGCACATTTTTACACCCACTCCTCGATTCCTAAGGGGTGCAATGCTTCATTCTTTAATCTGATTCCAAAAGCTAGATATCCGAAGAATGTCAGAGATTTTAGCCCTATTAGTCTAATTGGTTGACAATATAAGATTATTGGTAAACTTCTAGCTAATAGATTGGAAGATCTCTTTGGTAGTGTGGTGAGCATGGAGCAATTTGCTTATATTAAAAGGCAGACAAATTTTAGATGAACCCTTTCTTTTGAATGAGATCGTAGCATGGAGTAAGGCTTCAAAAAAAATCATCTTTTGATTTTCAAAGTGGATTTTGAGAAAGCCTATGATTCTTTTTGTTGGGAATATCTGATGGTGATTATGCAGATAATGTGTAACGCCTGGTTACTGGTGTGTATTTAAACTTATAATTTATTCAATTTTATAGAGCAACTCGACGAGTTGGTGGCCCCAAACTCGTCGTGTTAAAATGTTAAGGACTGCGTATTTTAAGTGAACAACTCGAGGAGTTGGGATGTCTCAACTCGACGAGTTGGTTGGAAGAAATGAAACCCTAATTCCCGGGTTTTGCACCCTATTTAAACAATTTAAACCCCACAAGTTGGCCTCATTTCCAGCCTCCATTGTCCTAAACCCTAACCTCGAAACCCTAAGGAACTTTTGAGTCTTTGTGAGCTATTTTGAGTGTTTTGTGTGTGTTTGAAGCCTTTGGAAGAAAGGAAATCTTGGTGATACAAGAAGGAGCTGCTAGATCTCGAATCCTTGCTTCATTTTCGACACTTTTCTGGTATAAAGTTCTAACCTTGCTCAATATTTTATTGAGTCTCTTTGTGGGTTAGTTTTGAGGCTTTTAGGCATGTTTGGGTGATTGGTGTGGTTGAAGGTCGTCCCAAGTGCTATCTCTCCGGATCTATGGTCCTCTTGAGCTGTTATGGCATAAAGGTGCCAACTTTATGCTCCTAAGAGCTCCATGGATCCTTTAAGCCTTTGCTTTGGCCTTTTATGCTTCATTTGGCTATGCATGTGAGTAAAGTTGAAGACTTTACGTGACCTTTTAGGCGTTAAGGTCCAGATCTGTGTTCATGAGCTCTATTTTAAACATATGGTGGTCTTTGGATTAAGACATAAGTGTTTTAGGATTAGGGCTTGATCTTAATAACTTTGGGTTGGTTCTTAATGGGTAAAGTTGGAAACTTTACTCTTCTAGAAGCATTATCAATCTAGATCTGGAAGATAGGGCTTTGGTTTGAAGAATAGTAGCTTAATGCATTAAGTGGGTTGGCTGATCGAAGAACTCAACGAGTTCTTAAGGAAACTCGGCGAGTTGGGTTGGGGTTGTCTCGATTCTGTTGTAAAAGGAGTATATCGACGAGTTAAAGGGAAACTCGGCAAGTTGGATCAAAATATTACAATTCTGTGCTTAATGGAAACTCGACGAGTTGTGGGATAACTCGATGATTTGAGTCAACTCGGAGCGTTGACTTCGAATTTGACCTTGACTTTGGCCAAATTTGACCTTTTAGGGTATTTGAAATATTGATCGGTATCTAAGGGATTGTTTCTATTTAGGGGCTGAGTAGAGCTGTTTTTGGGGCTGGGGATTTATCCAGTTATCTTTCAGCATTCGAGGTGAGTTTCCTTACCGGGTTTAACGGATCGAAGGCACCAAGGCTGGCCCATGTTTACATTATGTTGTTAGTATGATAGTTGTCTCCGTGACTCTTGCATGTGTTGTGTTTATATGTTTTTCCGAGTTAAGGCCCGATGTCGGGCGGGGCCCGATGGATATCTGTATGCTATGTATCCCTGTGATTAGTGAATGTGTATGTGTTTATTTGATATATGTTATTATATGTTGGGCGGGGGCCATTTTACCGAGGTCGGCTCGATCTTGGGCGGGGCCCGATGCCGGACTGGGTCCAAAGCCGGGTGGGGCTCACTATTTGCTTCTTGTATGATTGGTATGTGGTATTTTGGGGGAACTCACTAAGCTTCGTGCTAACAATGTTCAATTTATGTTTCATGTACTTCTGGTTCTGGAGGGAAGAGCTCGAGATGAATGCATCTCACACATTGTTGGATTCTGCACTCGCTGTTTTACTCTGTTTTTATGACAAATAACACATTGGTTTTTATTTGAGATGATTGGATGTTATTGGAATCACAAGTTTATCTATTATTAACAACACAATTTTTAGGACCATGTTTTGGGTGTTACATTATGGGTTTTGGGTCTTTGTGGTGTGGTTAGATTATGTAGATGTTATATTCTGCCATAACTTCAGTTCTTGTCAATGGGTCTCCTTCACGAGAATTTCCTAAGTTTCATCAGTTTAGGCAGGGTGATCCTTTACCTCCCCCCCCCCCCCCCCCTTTTCCTTTTGTTTTGGGTATGGAGGGTTTTCGTGTGGCTTTGGCTAGGGCACAGATGGCTAATGTTTATAGGGGAATTTCTATTGGGGGAATTAATATTTCTTTATCTTCTTATGCTGATGATGTAGTCTTGTTGGCTGAGTGGGATCAGATGAATGCTCTTCACAGAGTCTGCATTTTGAGATATTTTTTTTGGCTTAAGGTTTGAAAATCAACTTACTTAAAAGCAGGTTGTATGGTGTGGGGGTTACTGCTGACCAAGTTTCTTCTATGGCTCTTCGTATGGGTTGTGTGTCGGGTACCCTCCCCTTCTTTCATTTGGGAGTGCCTGTTGGTCAGAATATGGCTATGAAGGAGTCTTAGTCTCCTATTACAGATCGTTTTCAGATTAGAGTGGCTGAATGGAAGGTGAAATGCCTTTCTTATGGTGGTAGACTTACTTTGATTAAGTCCGTCCTTGGGTTTATTGGTAGTTATATGATGTCCATATTTCCTGTTCCGGTCACGATGTTGAAAGAGAAGTTAAGAGCTGCTTTCTTTTGGGAAGCAGATTTAGATGAACGACTTATGCATTAGGTTCGGTCAGATAGAGTGCTTACTTCTAGAGATGATGGAGGTTTGGGGGTGGGCAGCCTTTTTGCTTATAATAGGTCGCTTCTTCTCCAATGGCGTTGGTGTTTTTTTCTATATTTGAATTTGATGTGGGTTTGGGTGGTGAAAGTCTTTTACGTGTTGCGTGGGTGTTCTTCTCTTATGCTCCTGAAAAGGAATTGGTTGGGTCCTTGGAATGGTATAACTCGGGTTAACACCAATCTTAAGGATCGTGGGTTAGATTTTGAGACCATATGCCCCATTAGGATTAGAGATGGAGCAAACACTTTCTTTTGGCATGAGGTCTGGATAGGTGATACTTTGCTTGTTGTTTCTTTCTATAGAGTGTTCGCATTGGATATTCATCGTACTTTTAATGTTCGAGAACATATTGATCTTTGATGGGATATGGGTACTATTAGACATATCCCTAGGGGAGGTATTGAGCAGATTCAGTGGGACACGTTCTTGATGTCGATGCATGGTGTGCAACTTACTTCCATACAAGATAGGGTGGGGTGGACTTTTGATACTACTGACATTTTTCAGTTTCTTTGGCTCATATTTTTTTTTATAGTGGGTTGATTACATCAGATCGTATGGTTACTAGATGGAATAATTTTGTTCATATTAAACTCAATATTCTCATTTGGAGGATGCCGCTTTGCAGTATCCCTACGAGGGAGAGACATTCTTCGAGAGGTATTATGGTGGCGGCGATTACCAAGCACTGGAGACCATTGAGCGTCGTTTTGCAGGATGTCCATAGTTGATTGATATTTGGAGCCATATTGCTATTTGGTGGGGGTCTAGTATTCCCGATCATATTTTTGTGCAGTCTTTTCTCTCTTGGTCCAATGGAGTCACGTTGAGGAGGGGTCAACGAAAGGTTTTTAATGCAATCATATTGACTATGATTTTGAGTATTTGGAATTTCAAAAATTTTGTCATCTTTGGAACGGCTATCCCAAAAGAGTCTCTTTTATTTGAAGATGTAGTATATAAAGCTTTCTTTTAGATTTATAATAGATTAGCAAATCTAAGAGAGCTTGGACCGTTTGGCTTCATAACCCAGCTTTAACTTCTATTTTCATGTCATTTTTTCTTCTAGCATCTTACTAGTTCAATAAAAATCTAACGTTCCCCCCAAAAAAAATTGATTAACAGCTAATAAAAGTCAGATCTTTAACACATAAGGGTATTGATTAGACAAACATAATTTATTTAATAACTCAAAATATGAAAATAACAAATAACCATTAAATTCATCGATTTATGTAATCTAAATACAAAGTAAAAGGTTTCTTCCCTAAATCAAAAACTAATACACAAAGAAAAACAATTCGGAATACTAAATGTTATTGGAATGGGAAACCGAATGATCCCCTTGATGAATTGGCTCTCCAATACTTCAGATCTTCAATCCATCAGGCTTAACAACCTTTTGCACTCTCAAAACCGCAACATAAAGATTTCTTGTCGACCAAGTTGATCAACATTTTCTGATATCTCTATAAATCTAATTTTCGCAGCTAAAAATAAGACTTTGTGTCACTAACTTTTTTAAATGACTTATCATTATCATGATTGGGCGTAGTACGCCACCCATAATGGTGCAATGGGTCTGGCTTAATTTCACATTTTTCTGATTCAACTCCATTTTCAACATTTTTACTTCCTTTTGCTCTAGCAATGTATAAAACCTACATTATAAAAATATGAAGCATTTTAATTATCTTTTGGTCTAAATGTTATCAAATCCTGACATAAAATAGAAACATAACATTGGAAATATATGCATAAAATAGCAGTTATCATACTTTTTTTCTTTTAGACATAAGTTGTAGTATGTTCATAAATTCAATGTCTTTCTCATTGGGTCTAGTAACAAGAATTTTGATGGTAAAGATAGAATTTTGAGTTGTTGATTATGATTATTTAGGTGGTGTTCTACATTCAGTATGTGGTGTTTGTTATAATTAGTGTATTGTAGTTGGTTGTGGTTTTGATTGGGTTAGATGTTTTTTTTATTTTTTATTATTATTTTTTTAAGTTCAGGTGTGAGTAAGCAGAGTGTTGGATTTTGTGGTGGTCTCCTAGGGAACTTTAAATTAGAGATATTTCAAATGATCTAGCTTCTTCTTCTAAAGATCTTGAGGCTCATTCTTTTCTTTATATGTGTTTTGTATACTTAAAATGGTGCATGTAGGTTTTTGGTCCTTATTATTATCATGTAATGACAACATTTTTCTCAGTCTTCTCTTTTTTATTAATGGGTAAATTTAGGCTCATAAGTTATAGGTGTATAGGACCTTGTATGAATGTATGACTATGATGCTTGGTCTCTTCCTCTTTTCCCCCTTTTGTTTAACGGAACAAAGTCATTAACTAACAACAAGTTTAAGTATCATTTGTTGGAAAATAACCCATTAGTGTGACCTTCACATTATTTTATAAATAAATTTATATGTGGGTATAGTTATATTATGTACCATAACATTTTCCATAATGACATATCAGATTTCTTGGATTAATTATTTGTAGTATGATGGATACGACATTTGTCCATAATTTGAGGGCCAAATCGGTGTGGTTCTAAAACTTTCCCTAAGGTTTAACTGATGAAATAAACTCACATATATGAGGGGACACACGTTTTGAGATAATCACCCTTGGTTCTATCTTATATATTCTTACAATCCTCTCAACAAACACCATGATAAGTGTAAAATCTATCCATCAAGATGATCATTGAGGCACTATTGCATGAATTGATTCGGATCAAAATATGGCATCATCATCTTGAAATCTAAGGAATATATCATTCTCTCCAAGTAAGTTTACTTAAGTTGATTTAGGGTTCTTCATGTTCATTCATAAATTGATGTTGGATTTTCCATATTAGTTCTTCATGTGGTGTTAGAGCAATGGTTTAATTTTACCATTTTGCCCTAATTTCAATTTCGATGACTGGTTCATGATAATTGACGCCTCATTAAGATTGTCATGAACGAACCCCAAATATATCCCAACCGTATTTGTGTGTGTGTGTGTTTTTGAAACCACAAATGCTACAATATAATTTTAGTGTGTGATTCCTGATTTAAAACCGAGTTTAGATTAAAATTTTCATTGGAAGATGTAATCAACCATTTAATTTACTTTTTACATCGTGTTATATGCGTTTTTTTTTCAGTGTGATGAATATTTGGATAGTCGTGGTAAAATTAAGAAAAAGAAAACCCAATGATTTGATGTTTTTCTATCCATATCATTAGTATTTCATGACTTTTGTCTAAAAATAAATACTTATATTAATTTGTGTTTCACTCTTGATAATCCTTTTTTTACTTTCCTATAATTTTTGTTTGCTAGTTTCCACCATTATGTGTGAATGATTTATTCGAAAAAGAATTCTATTTTGTGAGTCTAATGACAGATTTACGAAAACCCATTTTATTTTTACTTTTGATTTTCAAATCTGTATAACTTATTTTCTAGAAACCCATTAGTACATCATATTTTATGGTTATTTCTGACTATTTGAGTAAAGTAAAATTCCCACGATCATATGCTAGCTTTGGGTCTCTGCTGCAATACGTTTTCGGGGAAAAAGCCTTAATTTGGAAGCCAATCTTTATAAACATAATGGTGGAACTCTAACTAAGAGGTAAATAATAGGTCACTATTTTATAGTTTTCATTTGAAAATCCACTCAAATTGTATATTGAGTTTATCTCCTTAGACATATGACCAAACTATGATATGATTTATAAAGAGTATATTTTTATTTATTCCTACTAAAAGGATTGGATTTCCAATATATGAAAACTAGACTTTTGATGTTTCTAACGGTGTTTGAACATAAATGATGATCGCGACCCTAATTGTTTGTTTAGCATGAAAAAGAACTGTATACAAATGGTAAAAGAATGTGTACACATGAGTTCAATACTTTTGTTTTTCTTTGGAATTATGTACGCAACGTCATCAAAGTATCACAAATATGAAAAGTCACCGAAATTGACAATATTCATGGAGACCATTTATAATTCACCTTAAATTTATTTTATTTGCCTCTACATCTGATATTCTTAGTGGCATTTAATTTCATTTTGTTTATGAAATTCTCTAATGATTTATAAGCTTGATAAACTTTATTTTTTTTTCCATGATGAGTGGTAACTTTAACATTGGACTTAAGTGATTGGACCAAAGAAAGGTTGCTTAAGTTTGATATTGAAGTTAATCAAACACCACAATAAGCGACTATTTGAGTTATTATTCAAGGAACCCAAAGGATAATTGAATAATTATTTAAGTAGTTAATGTCAAGCATAATATTGGATTTACAATATTTATGTAGCTTACTATAGTTTTAGGATGCCTTAATATTTACTTATTGGTTTGGCCAAAGCAAAACTGATAATTGAGTAAGGTGTCTATATGACCTATTTTTTTTGGTGTTAATAATAGGTATACTGGTATGTTTTATTCTAATATCGCATGAAATCGCTTTAAATATCACCTAAACAATGGAAAAGCTTAAGTAAGTGATAAGGATGGTTCTAGTAAAGTCCAAAATATGGGTACAAGTAAGCCTCAAGGAAAATTCGTTGACATTTTTCCATAACAAAGGGTGTATCTATCGAGACTTCCATAGCATAAAAGAATGGCTTGCAAGGAAAGGTGAATTATATGCATTTATGATTTATACGTTCCATGATCTTAATGTCACTATAAATAGATGATGGATTGATTATCACTTCCATAGTATATGTGTTTTTTTCTTTATTATTACAAGGATTCCGTACAATCCGGAAGTTGGATTGAAATCAAAGAGCAATTGATGTTAAGAATGATGAAGACTTAAATATATTAGCAGTTGGCCCACCATCATTATGCTAGTTGGCCAACCTTCATTATTATTTACTTTTTTAGAAAGTGGTTATTGTTTAAGTCTTGATGATACTATTTTTGTATCGAGTGTAACTTGAAACCAATTGTTTGTATCTAAATTAGCGAATGTTGGTTATACTTTCATGACTGGATACAATGATGTAACTATTAGTTTTAATTCCCATATTGTTGGCTATGGCTATTTAGAGGGGGACCTTTATATGTTATAACTAAGAAACCATTTTATGGAACCTTTAATATCGTTTAATATTGAAAATAACTTAAAAACGAGAAGTGTAAACTTCATCCATCCTATGACATCAAAGATTAGGTCATATTTCACAAGACATAGTATTAAGACTTGTGAAAGATGAAGTTTTACCAAGTATTTACCTTTTGGAATTTGATGAGTGCATTAAGTATATAAAAGGGAATAAAGAAAGATTACCAATGTTAATCTATGCCTCCATTTATGGACCTTTTCTAGTGAGCGTACATGGTTATAAATCATATATGAATTTTATGGACCGAGGCATTAAAATGACAATCTACATCTTAGACAAAGTTCCTTGAAATGTTGTTGCTAAAACTCCTTTTGAGATTTGTATAGGAAGAAAACCAAACATAATAAAAGTTATGGGGACGTCCTGCCGAAGAAAAACTCTACAATCCTTAGTTTCATATAATCAACATGAAAACTAAAACTTGCTTCTTCATTAGGTATCTTGAAAGATTCAAAGGTTACCAATTTTATGTTCCTTCACATAGTATCCAAATTCTTGAAATAAAGCATGCTAAATTTTTTTAGAATGTCAAAATCAGTGGGAATGGTTTATTGAGGGATTTTGACCTCAAAAAATCTTCAATTCAAGAGCACATTATGATTAGCACGTTATTCGGATATTCAAGTTTTGCCTTATAAAAGGACTTTTCAAATGAATGTGAAAGTGAAACACCATAAAAATCCCACTAAAGATATTGACATTAAAACCCATGAAACTCAATCACATATAAGACATTTTTTATGATGTAGGTGGCCCATAAATTTTATTTGAGGCCAACCCCGACATAGGTAAGGAAATGACTATGTTACAAATAATTACACTATAACTTGTGATAATTTAACTAAGTGGAATGAAGCTATGATTCGATGTAAAGAATGATTTTTGGGAACTTGTGGAATTATTAAAGGGTTTCAACCTACATGATGCAAGTAGGTCCTTAAGAGCTAAGTGGATCCCAGTAATTAACATCGATCAACATAATGCACGATTGGTCGCAAAAGGGTATTCACAAATAGGAGGCTATTTATTACCAAGAAACATTCTCACTTGTCTCTCAAAACGACTTCCTAAGGATCGTAATGGCCTTTATAGCAGATTTTAATTTAGATCTACATCAAATAAGTGTCAAACAATTTATCGTAAAATGGAATTTAAATATATAGGCTAAATCAGGCTTTGTTCCAAAAGGTATCCGACGTTCGACGATGTGATGAACAGTAATGACTTCATTAAGAATCATGTAGATCAATTTATATATCTCAATATCAGTGGGAGAAACTTTATCATACTCGTATTATATATATATATATATATATATATATATATATATATATGACACTATCTTAGCGAGTAATCAAATTTATATTTTGCTTGAATCAAAACACTTGCTATCACTTCACCTCTATTGGACAGATCTCGTTGAAGCCTTGTATGCTATACGCATTTAAATACACCAAGATTAAACACAAATGAGTTTAGGATTATCTTAAAAAAGATATATCCAGTGGGCAGTAAGTTGATATAACATGCAACAATGCTTCCCTTATATTGTTTCTTTATTGAACAGATCATTTTTCAATTTATGCTTGAAAATAGAGGTAAAACACGATCAGATGAAGTTATTCATAAATGTTTTGATAGTTGGAAGATTAACTATGTACAAGTTTGCGCTTATACTTATGTTACCAGCGTACTAAGTCATTATCAATCATATCACGGTCTGAATTACTGGAAAGTCACCATGAATGTTTTGTGACATTTACAAGGGACTAATAATTACAAATTTGTTTAGAAAAGAATTGATATTTGAGAAGTGATATGATTTCATACTCTGACTTTGTAAAAATGCAAAGATAAATAGTCATTATTAGGATACATATTTATGCTATAAGTTGGTCAATATTATGGAAGAATCTTAATCAAATTTTTACGACTACATTAACTATGATGGAGAAATATGTTGTCTTTGGCCATGTAATTTTGTTGAGGAATTTAATTACAAGACTCATGATTGTAAATTCCATAATAAGGCTATTAAAGGAAACTTTATTGATATAACTTTTACCTATAAACTTTTCCACTAGCAATAATTAAAGTGAGTGTGGTTTTACCTCGATACAAAATACTTGTTTGTATAAGAGCAAATGGAGGAAAATGATGTTTGTATCAAGAACATCAACACATATAACATGCTGGCAGATTCGATAATGAAAGGTCTGCCATCCAAAGCATGTTGTCAAATGGGTTTATAGGTAGACCTCTTATAATATAATTCTAGCATAGTGCTTTGATGGAAGTTTAAAATTTAATTTAAATTATTGAAGTACTTTATTATTATTCCTCCATAATATCCAATTTGTCTATATTAATAACGTGTTCACACTTAACTTTATATAGACAAATATATTGAATTACCACTTAAATCTAAATTTATTCGGTTAAATTAATATTAAGTTCTATATGAAGCACGAAAGTATGATTTGTGGGGGGTCTCATGTCTAAAAACGACACATTAGACTGTGCATTTTTGCTTTTAATGTTAGTATGAAACAAGATGAACTTAACTTTGCCAAATAAATAATAAACACATACATACAAATAATCATTCAACCAAGTGGGAGAATGTTGGACAATAACCCATTAGTGTGGCCTTCAGAATATTTTGTTAATAAATTTATATGTGGGTACAGTTATATTGTGTACGATAGCATTTGCCATAATGACGTATTAGGTCCTTTGTATTAATTGTTCGTAGTATGATGAATATGACATTTTTCCATAACTTGAGGGGCCAAATTGGTGTGGTTCTAAAACTTTCTCTAAGGTGTAACTGATGAAATAAACACACATATATGAGGGGACATACGTTTTAAGAGAATCACCATCGGTCCTTTCTTTTATAGTCTTAAAATCCTCTCAACAAACATCATTTTCATATGTGTAGAATCTATCCATCAAGATGATCATTGATGCACCATTACAGGAAGTGAGTAGAATCACAATATGGCATCATCTTCTTGAAATCCAAGGAATATATCATTCTCTACAAGTAAGTTTACTTAAGTTGATTTAGGATTCTTCATATTCATTCATAAAACCGATCTTGGTTTATCACTATTAGTTCCTCATCATTTAATATCTAACTTGGCTTGGTTAGACTCTTACCATCTCTTTTATAAAGCTTGAATATATGATATCATGTGATCCGAAGAAATATTATTTAGTAGATCGATAACATTGTTATATAACATTTAATAGTCTTTCTAATCTCCATGGTTAGCTTGCCAAATGATTCAAAATATATGCCCATTATTTCTTGTAACACTCACAAACCAGGCTTAGGTGTATAAGAGTTTAGTTATTAATTTAAAATGTTGTTAAAAGAGAGATAAATTATTAAAAAGGTTTATTTACATTATGACAATTTATTTAATATTTCATTAATATTATAAGCGTATGTTTTGCATTTAAATTAATATAAAGGGGTAAAATGTCATAAAAGAAAATTAATATAAATCAAGTTAATGAAAAGAAAACAAATTTGGAACTTTGTAAATTAGACTAATCCCGATATTCTTTCCCGGAGGATTCTATTGATCCAAGACCTCTATGTAGAGGAGATACATAATAGTTTTAAAAAATTGAATTTGTAGAAGAAAATATGATTAGTTGAGTTATGTAATAATGGAAAAGTATAGGGACTGAAACTTTAAATATACATCTAAAACTGGGGATGGCAAAAAAACCCGAATCCAATTATTTCGGGTCGGGTAACGGGTCGTTATCGGGTTTTTTATCGGGTTTGGGGCAGGGAGTGGGTTATCCTCGCCCGACCCGACCCGCCCCGATTATATATATATATATATATATATATATATATATATATATATATATATATATATATATATATATATATATATGTTAATGACACATTCAAAGATAAAATACTTACTGTGGACAATCTTTTTAGTTATTAACAATCCGATGTGAATGATTATTTTTTATGTTTTGACGTATTACACTAAAATTAAATAAAATAATTTTTAATATAACGTCGATTTAATTTTATTAAAGTGATTCATCATATTTTTAATTTAAAAGGGAGGCTAGAACACATATTTTTTATGACATCGGGGTACCCTAAAACGGAATAAAGATTTCGTTATGAATTGTTGTAAACCTGATAAGAAACCCGAAATCCCACTGGAAAACCCGAACCCATTGGGACGCCCCAATAAGAAACCCGAAAGATATCGGGGCGGGTTTGGGACGTTGCCATTCCTATCTAAAACACTACAAATGGTTGATTAAACCGACACACCATATCCTCCCGATTTCTTGCTCATTGTACGGGCTTTACTCTGCCCCCTTTCACCCATATTAATGACAAAAGACATTACAACATAGGCCCGATCCTAAGGAGTCCGTATGTAAGGCTGAACAGGGCCTTGAAAAATTTGGGTCCGATTGTTTACAAAATATCTAGTTAATATATTAAATATTAATGTGTATATATATATATATATATATATATATATATATATATATATATATATATATATATATATATATATATATATATATAATTTTATTAGAATTTATTTATAAATGCCTTCAACGTTAATAACTTTGTATATTTCATTATTTAATTAATTTAATTTACATTTTAGTTTTCTCACATTACATCTCACCCCCTTCAATTATTTTGATTATATATAAAAAGTTGTATTTGTTGGGGCCAATTTATTTTTTATACATATTGTCTTCAAACTTCAAAGTCTAGTAAACATAGTAAACATAGTAAACAGAGAGGAGTTAGTGACATGCTTGAGTCTTCAAAAAGCTCCAACGCCATAGAGAAAAAAACAAAAGAAGCAAAACACAAACACACACACACACACATATATATATATATATATATATATATATATATATATATATATATATATATATATATAATGATTAATAAAAAAATCACAAATATATCATTCTATATGAACTAAAACAATCAAATACCAGATGTAATTAATTCATCTTCGATCTATCTTTCTTCTCTACAAATATAACCACAATCTTCCTGAATCATCAGCGAACCTTCATCGATCATTCATACATCTCATATTGAACCTTCACAACATCATCTAATATCCATCAATCTTTAAGTGTTCATCAACATCATACAACATTCAAAGATCAGACATTCATCAGTTTTTTTAGGTGAATTAATCGCCTTTCATCAACTTAAAACAAATTTCACAATTGGCTCGTGTTTCAGGTACATTCACAACCTTATTTTTCATAACTTTTGATCTCGATTTACTAGATCTGGTTTGTCATGGATTATGATAAGATTTGATTCGCTTTGATTGGACTTGTATTTTTTTGTCCTTAATTCTACATATGTTCATTATAATATTAATATCGTGTCATAATTATATAACTTAACTTGTGTTTTAGTTGTGTGTACTCCAACTGTGTGATGAAATGTTGCATAGAGTTTTGTTTCCATATCATATCAGATTCATTTGAATACACATTGAATCAAAATATGAATATATCAATTTTTATGTATAGAATGTGAAATCACATGTGATTATACTTTATTTTGGTATATAATCAAATATGATTATATTTTGCTTTAAAACACACACACACACATATATATATATATATATATATATATATATATATATATATATATATATATATATATATATATATATATATATATATATATATATATGATTACATATGAAAGTAGGAATTATTGACATGTTTATTTGAAACGTAAAAAAAATGTATTTAGATGTAAATAATATGTTGTATGTTCACATTTAAATTTTAAGTAGTACAATAGAAAAGCTCTATGGAATTGTATACTTGTGTTAAAATCTTCTTATCAAATACAAAACTAAAATGTAAATTAGATTTATTAACATTATATTATATGTAACCAAAACATTAAAAGTAAGAATAAAATCTATATCATACTTGAGCCTATATTCACATGTGAATATACATGACTGTTATATATATATATATATATATATATATATATATATATATATATATATATATATATATATATATATATATATATATATATATATATATATATATATATATATATATATGTGTGTGTGTGTGTGTGTTATTTTAATATATACAATCCTATGTGTTTAGATATAAAAGTATAATATATTGACATGTATATTAAAATTTAAAAAATACATATTTTTATATATAATCACATATGAATATATATATATATATATATATATATATATATATATATATATATATATATATATATATATATATATATATTAACAAGTAAATATTTATTTTACTTCTTCTGATACATATTTAACATGTATACATATAGGTAAATTTAATCACATATGAATCTGTTAACATGCGAATCTTAAGTATTATAAAAAGTTGAAAGTCATGATTTGCCTAACCTACAAAATATAATCCCAATAAAGAGAATTGTAAGATTTCTCAAAATCAATGTTAAAGATCATTAAATTCATCTGCAAAGCTTTGCTCAAAGCGAGAACCTCATTCACTAAAAATGATCCATCCATGATGACCTTTAATAAATATTGATTGCTCATACTGACAATACTATTAATCACCCATTCCAAACTATCAGCCAAGATCTTAAGAATAATGTTGTAATGGAAACCAATAAAGTTGATAGGGCAAAAGTTATTTATAGACTTTGGATCTTAGATTTTAGGAATAATTGTAAAGAAAGATGTAACACTTATGTTGTGTAGCTGATGACATTATGATACGTGTAATATAATTAAAGTTAAGTAAGGGATTAAGACATGTATTTTTCTAAACATTATGAAAAGATGTATGGAAAATATATGATAACTTATAATTGTAATCGGGAATAACGAATAACCCATTGTTTGTGGCGTTATTAGTAAAATTATAATTTTTTTTTATCTGAAGTAATATAAAATAAAGTTATAGATAACTCAAGTATGAACACGTAGACATAAAGATCATCCAGATCTGAGTTTGTATGAAGAAGTTATGACTATCCGAAGTGGAGAAGAACGTACATTGGTGACATGAGAACGGGATATGGTAGAGCCACCTTGCACCAAGGTCGTGTTTGCGTACGAATGTATTAAAATACCTCCGAAGCCTGTGTTAATGATGTATGTTTCCTATAATAGTATTTATGGAGAAACATATGTCGTGTTCCGAGTTCGAAGCCCAAAGAGTGTTTTAAAAGGTTTAGGTTAGTTTATATTATTCATTTAACACCCATACACTTCCAAAAGCTCTATAAGGACGATTTTAGTGAGCAAAAAATATGGAGAATTAGCTACGTGCAAAGAGACATGTAGAAATAAAGAATCAAACTCATGTTTATGGATTAAATTTGAGCTTCGTCTTCTTAAAAAGTTTGTTCATTGTGGAACTTGAAAGAACATGAAACTCTAGTTCATATATCATTCAAATAGAAGGAATTTTTAAAGATATTGTTGTAGAGAGGTTAATAATATTATTTACAATTATTATGAGTCAAATTCATGTTTAAATCTAAGAATTGGGGATGACCGTGATGAACCCTAGTTTTGGTAATTGATGATACAAGTTAAAATTAAGCTTATATCTTAATAGATTAAGGCATATAAATGATTTATACATGAAATACAAGCAATTTTGATGAAGTAGTTAAGTCAAAAGATTAATTCATGCATAAATAACTTATACGTTGAGTTATGACACCTAAGTTGGTGAAAAGATGATTAAGGTGAAATAACATTCATGTATGGATGTATATATGAGTACTATGAACTTGATGAAGATATCGAGTCAAAGTTTATTGATAAATGATTGTTACCTTGAGCTGTAACACTCAAAATATATATTTTATTTTGAAAGTAATCGGGGTCGAGAACGTTAATAGAGCTTTAAGAGTTAGAAATTTTACATATAGAACAAAACAAGGTGTGTTACCAAATGTCGGTTTATTTTTATAATTTCTAGCGTGCTATTTTATTATGTGGTTATGATTGGATAATGGGCAATATACTCATTAGTTTGGATAAATTAGAAACATTGTAGCTTTATTGGTTGTAATGTTGGGTTATGAGAGTCTTTAACGCAACAAAAGGGACAACGAAAGCAACATACAACAAATCTCATAATCAATAAAGGACCTCTATTCACCATATCCAATCAACTAGTACATAAACAAAATTAAGAAAGATAGAATACATACACTTGTGTTCTTTGATATCTTTAATTTTGCTAGTTAATCGAATTTGGATGATCCAACGTAGAATCCCTTTCATGTGATCACACCCAAGAAACAAAAATTAGACTTGAAAACACCCCATCTAGTAGCACACAAAATGTAGAAATGATCCAAATCTGGAACACATCTATGCGGCGTGTGGAAATAGATACACAATGCATAGACGACGATTAGGTTTTTTCTGGATTTCTGAGAGCACCACTGAATTCTCTAGGTTTTTGTTTGATTTCTCTGACTCTTGAATATGGGTATTAGCTTCTCTATTTCTAGGGAAAGGATTCAAACCCTAGCAGATAAATATCTTGGCTTAGAATAATGATCTCTAACTTTGGTAATTATCCTGATATTTAAATCATTTATTTGGAACATTCCAAAATCTCCTAGTTTTATTTAATTAATTAAACAATTTATTAATTAACAAACGAGTCCATATAATTTATTCTCTTTCCTGTTCTACTCATATTTGTTCTTGTATGTAACCCAAAAGGACACTGCTATTTATAGTAATATTATCGGCTTGTTGTGGCTATGGGCACCATTATTTAATAACTCCCACTTGTATTAGGCACCAACGAAACTCTGGTCAAATACTTACAATCAATAGACAATGAGTATGCAATACAATTGCAACTACTTTACTCATTGTATCTTTAAAATACATAGCCCTAAAACCAATGACTTCAAATTCCTTTATCTACGTAAGTCATGGATCATGAGTCAATCTTAGTGTTCAAGACTACGTTTCTCGATAGAGACTTATGGTGACCTTATCAGACAATTTTTTGATATGATCAACTTACTCTTAGCTTGGCCAAGCATTTGATTGTCAACACCAAATCATTGAGGGATCCAGAGATATCTACTACTCATGTTATGGTAGAAAAATCAAATATATTTTGACTACATAGGCTTGTGTTAATCCTCATGAAATACCTGACCAATACCTGTATGGTTGCCAATTATGAACAATGGTGGGGAAAAACCAAGACTGGACATATTGTAGAACAGAACCTCTTGCATATCCATTTGAAGAATATAAAATATATCCATCTTAGAATTAATCATGACATAATCCATGGACTAAACTCCAAGTGTCCTTACTCCAATACTTATAATCTCCACTTTCAAGTACTCATGATTATTGGTTGCATGTTATGTTATGTTCATCCCTAGGAACAATCTACTAGTTCTCATGACACTCTTAAATCATTACTTACTTCTAAGAGTAGGACCTATTATAGACATTTGAATAAATTAATATTTTGGAAGTGGTTCTAAACATGCAAAAAGGAACAAAAAATATATTAATGCAATGCTAGTAAAAGCTTATTATTATCACCACAAAATAATCACCAAATAAGATAAAATACAATATGAATCAGTTCTAAAATATCAAACTACAAACTAAGTTATCAAACCAATTCACTAGAAAATCTAATACCTACCGATCTAGTGAATTGGTTTGATATTAATACCAAGTATATACGTGGCATCTCCTATGTCCTACATATCAAAACATTTCCCAAGCCAAGTTTTTCCTCTTTCCAACGTTGGAATGTCATTTCCTATGAGTAATATGTCATACCCATATAGAACAAGAAAATATACAACGCTCCTACTTGTCCTACCATACACAGTTTATTCTTATTTATTTCTCAAGAAACCAAATTCTTTAATCTTTTTATCGAAGCAAATGTTCAACCTACGGGATGCTTATTTAAGTCCATATATATATATATATATATATATATATATATATATATATATATATAACTATCAAGTTTTCACACTCTATTCAGATACTTGGACTCTAAAAAACATTCTGGTTGAGTCATATATACTTTGTTAGTCTGTTTTTCCATTATGAAAAATTGACTTCGCATCCATTTGTTATATTTCGTAATCATGGAAAGCAGATATGGAAAGTAGTTTCCTGATAGATTTAATCATTTCCAATGGCATGAAAGTCTCCTTATAATCAATTCCTTGAGTCTCAAAGTAACCTTTCATAGCTAGTCGAGCTTTGAGTGTGTGTACATTCCCATCCATATCGGTCTTCTTTTGAAGACCCATTTACACCCAATAGTTTTGAGTCTAGGTATAGAATCAACAATATTCCAAACATAGTTATTGTATATGGATTGGATCTGTAATGCCCAAATCTTCAACATATGTTTTTAATTTACTTTGTGCATTGTAAAACCACGACGTGGTGTAGTGCCCATGACGTGGTGATATCGAGTTCGTCCGCACATCATTTCGAACACCCACAATGTGGCGGTATGTGGCCATGACGTGGGAACTATTTTGGGCCAAAACCCTAATTTCGGGGTTAGTGCCCTAGTTAAGGGCACTAACTTCTAGGGTTGCCTCATTTGGTAGCCTACATTCCCATAGAAAGCGTTCCATCCAAACCTTAGACCCATTATTGACTTTGAGAGCTTCTTGGTGTGTCTTTAGCTTATTATTGAAGAAGAAGAAGGCCATTTTGGTGTTGTAATTCTGCAAGCAATTCTATTCCTTATCATCTTGTATTGTTTCTAGACCTTTGTACGTCCTCAAGCGCCTACTTTTCTCTTTCAAGAATGATAGATCTATGTTTTTGTCCATATTTCTTCATGTTGGGTTGAGTAGTATGCATGGAGTCCATAAAGAGGGCAACTTTATGGATTATTACGATACCTTTTCCATCATATGATGTAGATATGGAGTTTGATGCTATATTGAGCTCCATGCATGAGGTTTTTAGTAATATTTCTTCATTTTCGCCTAAGTTGAGATCTAGACTTGTATTAGGCATACATGTCTGAAAATCATTGATCTTTGGAATTTATTAGACCTTAGGAAGGATTCTGGAAGGTTGAAATGAAAAGTTGAACTGATTAAGAGCTAAATCTATTAGGCTGTTGGAACCCAGTTCCCATGACATGGCGTTGGGTGCCATGACGTGGCGACTGAGGAAGCCCAATTGTTTTATCTTGGAGTGCCCACAACGTGATACAAAGAGGCCACAACGTGGTGATCTATCCAGATGGTATGAACCACTAAATTTTTATCAAGGTTGACTTTTGGTCAACTGTGAGGGTTTTGGTTTTTATGAGGGGCAAAATGCTCTTTTTCTCAAATTGTGGAATAGAATCGGTTTTGAACTAATTGAGTTTGTATAATTACCTTAATTGTTAATTAGGGTTATTTGGCATTATTAATAGGCGGAGTCTAGCTTCGACAGTTCGGGTGTGAGTTCTATAAGTCAACTATATGAAGTGAGTCTCTTCACTATACTTATCTGTGTAGTAGAATACAAATGTTGACCACTGAGTCTATTTTCTATGATTGTGATATGTATTACTGTGTGTGCGCTGAGACTTCGGGTAGTCTCCAGGATACGTGATAATCCACAGGGCGTGTGGTTTACCCATTGAGACTTCAGGTAGTCTCCAGGGTTGCTGATAACCCATATTTGTTTATTTGTGTTTTGCTGTATGTGATAATTTTGGGAACTCACTAATCTTCATGCTTACAGTTGGTGATTAAGTGTGTTTCAGATACTTCTGATGATCGTGGGAAGGCGAAGGCTTGATTGTACACATTCACATGCAATCTATTTCTGGATATTTTGGGACGCTCTGATATTTTGATGATGATTTGCATTTGAAACTTGTGATTTTATTGGGATGGTTTTTGTGAATAATTTTATGTGAATTTTTAAAATGGAAAATTTGGTTTGAAAATTTGAATGTTACAAATTGGTATTAGAGCCCTGGTTTGAGGGACTTAGATGAACACTTGTGAGATGCCCAACTCAAACTAAGGATCAGAGAGTTTCTATAAAAACTTTTCAAAAAGAAACAAAGAATTTCAAAGGAGAAAACCAGATGAACCAGTGTGTGCAATCACCCAGAGCTTGAGTTTGAGCGGTGATTTTCCCAAAATATTTCTACTTATTTTATGTGTTGTATTGAACTGTTATCTTATGAGTTAATACAACTACATGGTAATTTATAGGATAAGGATCCCTTAGGAAGTGTGTGTTAGGATTGCCAAATTTCTAATGCATTTAGACTAGGAGGTTGCTTTTATAAGATTAAACATATCCTTGCTATTTCCTTGGTGTATGATGCATGATTGTACTTAGATAACAGTCTATATCCTTAGAACGCTTGATTTAGCCTTTCTTCATGTTCCTTGTTTTGTTATGGATTTGGGGTAAAATCATTTATTTGATAGTCTATCAAGTCCTGCTTTGTATGCGATTGGCATACGTGAAGTAAATGGCGAGAATATCAGAGATCTTTGCGAGGCAGAGTTGTGTGTAGATGCTTAGTGGTTGTTCTGAGTAACCTGGATGGTGAGTGTATAGATACCCTTAAGGAATAGAGTTCTTGTGATTTAAAGCCTTGAGAGGACGACGTGAGGAAAATATAGATTGGCGTGAAAGGTAGTATTGGGCACGTACTACTAAAAGTACCAGATTCGTACACGACTCAGGAAGGGATCTTAGGGTACTAAGGAAATTGCAGGAATGTGTAAGTATTTGTGTGTGAGCTTTATCCTGATTCTGGTTGTTTTCTTGTGTGTTTCAGTATGGTGGTTACCCGAGGTTTAGGCTCAAGCGACCTCGAGAGGCCGAGTGCCGATGTTGATGAGATCCGCAGGATCATTGCCATCAAGGTGGCCGCAGTGATCAGAGATGCCATACCAGAGATGATCGTATCAATTAAGACCATGTTAATTGAGACTTTCGACGAGCGTTATGCCGCCGTCAGTGAGGCTGCTACTGATGCATCCACCGCAACTGTTGCCACTGCGAGACCGTAGGGGTGATTCATTGTGGTACCGAGAGTTCAACAACACAAAGCCACTAGAGTTTGACAGGACCAAGGACCTAATTGTTGTGATGAGATGGATTTATGATGTTGAGGGTTTCTTCTACACTGGCTCCTGTCCGGTGAATCTGAAGGTTCGCTTTGCACTTAACCTACTTCGCTTGGGAGTGAAGGATTGGTGGAAGTTTGTGATAGCTGATTATTCTCTGGCAGAGCATTCCGTAATGACTTGGCAGAGATTTACTAAGCTGTTCAGAGATGAGTTTATGTCGTTGGTTGAGAGGGAGTGGTTGGTCCAGGAGTTCCTGTCTCTCAAGCAGAAGCTAGAGAAATTGACTGAGATCTCCAGGATCTTCCATGAGAGGGCCCTATTTGGCCTAGAACACGTGTCATCGGAGCAGGCACATGTGAGCCGGTATCTGAGGAAGTATATCTATGATTTCATTGCAAACACCTCGTATCGGACTTTATCTGAGTTGCAATCCAATTCCAGCAGAGAAATCGAGCTAGAGACCTAGGAGAGAGAGGAGAGGCAAACTTAAGTGAGATATAGGAGGTCAGTATAGTCACAACCGGAAAATAAGCGGTTTAGGGTTGTTGATACGAGAGATGGAAGCCAGAAGGGTTGCACTTACAGCAAGTGGGGAAAGGGGCATGAGGGTCCGCGTCGATCAGGGACTATTTGCTACGTGTGTGGCAAGGAAGGGCATATGGAGAAGGACTTACCCAAGGTATTATTCAATTGCAAACAGATGAGTCACATGAGGTCCAAGTGTCCACATCTTGCATCGAGTACAGTTCAGGCTCCTACTCATGCGACTTTGCGTATTACGGATGGCTGACAAGGGACGGCCAAGGCTATGAGGGCTCGAGTGCGAGTGTTTCAGCAGACAACAAAAGAGGCCAGAGTAGGGCCAAAGGGAGAGTCTTTCTGTTAATTTAATTTATGTTTTCTTCTGATATTAGTCTTGTTAGGTACTTTTCTTGTGAATTTTGTACCTGATCTAGTGATATTTTACTAGGATGTGAGTCGGTCTATTGTGTTATCATCCTTATGTCATGGTTTTGGCATTGCGTGTGAGGCCTTGAGTAGGCCACTAAGGATTTATATAGCTGATGAGCATGCGGTCTCCATTATTGACATCTATCGGGGCTGTGTATTGGAGATTTTTAGTGTTGGGTATTCGATAGACCTTATTCCTGTTGAGATGGGAGATGTTTGTGTTATCATGGGTATGGATTGGTTGATATAGTTTGGGGCTCTGATTGACTGTCCCCGACAACTGGTGACTATTCGAGACCCTAGTGGTTGAGCCGGTTTGGGGATCTGATTGACCATGACCGGAATTTGGTAACAGATCTTTCCCTATTTCACAGTCACATGTGAATGGTGTATTTTTCATCTTGTCAAGTAAGAAAGATTCACATGTATCATTTAACTCTATCTCAAATGATTCCAAGATCCCATCCGACTAGAGCTTGGCAACACGCTTCTTGTTTATATGGCTAAGTCGACAATGTTATGCACATGATTTATCCAAACCATCTTTGGATGAACCATCTTTTAATATTAAGCTATCATTTTTCTCTATACCTATAACAATTTCATAAATTCCATTACATATATTTGCTCTAAAGTAAAGAACATCATTCTCGTAAACCAAAATGCTACCCTTATTATTTTCAAATCCAAAACTTAAACCCATACAATATAATGCATGAAAGAAAATAATTGTTCTTTCCATTAAAGGTGAATAATAACAATCTATTAAACAGATTGAGAAAACATTAGAAAAAAAGCTCGTAATCCCCAATTGCAATAACAACAACCATGCTCTTGTTTCCCATGATCAAGTCGATAATTCCTCTTCTTAGCTTCCTACTTCGACTTTGTCCCTGCACATCAGAACAAATGTGAACACCACATCATGTGTCAAGTATACAAGAGTTAGAAGTTGAAGCTTAATGGAGTTCAATTATATACGTATCCAAGGTGCCAATGTTATTGGCCTTGTTCTTCTTGATATCCTCCAAGAACTTTGGACAACTACATTTCTAATACCCTTTTTCTTGGTAGTAGAATCAAACAACCTCCTTAGGTTAACTCACAAGCGTTGTGCCAAATTTGTTCTTCTTAGGGTTCAACTTGGATCCTCCAATTATTCCTTTTCCCTTTCCTTTGGGATAAGAAGTTTTCTGTCTTTTGATACCACCTTTCCTAATGGCTAGAACTAGGGTGGTTGAGCTGGTGCTACAAGGTTTAACCATACTACCCTCAGCGGTATTTAACATTCCATGTAGCTCAATTAAAGATTTTTCCATATTGTTCATATTGAAATTCAAAATAGATTGTTGATATGAACTACCCAGCCAGTTAAGCACTATGTCAATGTCCAACTCTTGAGGGAATGGAAACCCTAGTCGCTCGATTCTTTCAAAGTAACGATTCGTTTTCAACACATGGGTACTTATAGAACCACCCTCTTGAAGCTTGTAACTTAGAAGAGACTTCATAAATTTGAATGACCCATGTAGAGCTTGCTCTTGGAACATTTCCTTGAGGTTTGCGTTAGTGTCATACCTCTAATTTTTCAAAACTCTTTTGGAGCTCGGGAACCATGGTCACCAACAAGAGACATGCGACTTTAGTTGAGTGATTATGATTCCTTTGGTAATCAATGAACTATTCAACTGTAGCATCTTTATAAGGCTTCTCAACTCGTCCATAACAAGATCTTTCTTTTCGTCTTTAAGGGTGATTCGTAGAGAACAAATCAAATCCAGATAGTTTGAACTAATACACTTATTTTTGAAGTGATGATAAGTTTATTGATGAGGGAGGAGGAAGAGGAGGAGGGTAAGAGGTGCACCTTCACCAACAGACATCTATAAGGGTAAATAAAGTTTGTGATTAGTTTGATCAAAATCCTTTTAAAATAATTACCCAATTACAAATTATTTAATAAAAAAGCTAGGATTCACATTTGGCTTCAAGATAAAAACCGGATTTGCCAAAATTACATAATGGACTTATTTAAGTAGGCAAACGTTTTCCAATTTCAATATCTATGAAATTGCTACATCTTTCTAGATTTATCGACTTATGTTAATACCATTTTAATATCTTCTATGCTCGTTTAACATTCATGAATGGATTAGCCGAGAATCATGAATCTAAACGGTGAATCGACCATGGATAAATACGATGATATTTGGCATAGGTAACGCTTGAGAATCATAACTATCATATCCTATTATGAAAATATTCTCACATGGATGTGCGCGTAATCCACACATGCAATGCCAACAAAATATACGACAAGGTGTATTTTTCATGGGTAGCATAAGACACACATTTTTACTTATTAAAATGATATTTTGTTTTATACTTTTAAGTTAATACACTTTTGTAGGGTCCATTATATGTTGCGTCTTAGGCTCGTTCTTTAGTCCAATTTTGTATCCGGATTGGGCCTGTCTATCCGTGAGTTTCTTTCTAGGGTTTAGTATTTATAGATGCTTGCATGCATCTTAGTACGTAAGATTTGGAGTCGATCATTCATAGAATCTTTCTGTTTATCGTTTGTAACCCTAGTAGCCTCTACATCGGAAGTTCTTTGTCGAGCTCTGCTGAGCCTTGAATCTATTGAATCATTCGACATATTTTGATTCACTCTTGTGTTTGATATTTCTATTTACGTTTTTGTTATTAACTTGTTTAAAGATCTAAACAATCAAAGAGTTTCTTAACTCATCAATTGGTATCAGAGCAGGAGACTGTGTAATTCATACACATCTCTTCTGTGAAAGAAGTGATTAGGGTTTATTCCGCATTCATTGATATTTATTGAGCCGTCACTCATTATTGACGTATCTCATTAATTATTCATCTTGCCCTAATATTACGTATTCCAAAGTCTGATCTTATAATAGGTTACATGATCAAGCATGGACGATTGTCAATCCAATCCCATCAACATCTCTAATAGCATCGGATCAACAACCAAGATTCCAATTCTCTATACTCAAGACTATGAAGTATAGACGCACCACTTTGAAGACTACATTATTGGATCTGAAGATAATGGGTATCTGATATGGGAAGCTATAATAAATGGCCCTTTTGCTCATTCAGGCACATCTAGAATTATTAAAACTCAAAAGGAGTACAATTATTTGTTGAAAGATGTGAAAGACGTCACTCAGGATGAAAAGGAGAAGTTCCAATGCAACATTAAGGCATTGAGACTAATTCGATTCGCTCTTTAGTCCGACACGTTTCGATTAGTTAGTTCTTACAGTACAACAAAAGAAATCTGGGATCGACTGCGAGAGTTGTACTCCACAGATGAAGATCTAGAGCATTCGATTCAGACCCTACTTCTTTCTGAATTTGGAGAATTCAAGCAGATGCCGGATGAGGTTGTTACACAAACATTTGATCGGTTCAATCATATTCTTAGCAAATTGATCAAGCATGACATTGAAAGAAAGCTTATCGAACAGAAGGTCACATTCTTAAATGGTTTGAGACCCGAATGGAGGGCTGTTGTGTCGACGGTTAAAGCGCATGAGCAGTTTAAATCATATTCCTTGGCAAAACCGGTGGGGATTCTGAAATCTCAAGAAAAGATTGTGTTGCAAGAAAAAAGCGTGGTTTCAAACTTGGGGTCTTTGGCGCTTTTGTCCAAAGGTAAGAATGCAGAAGAAGAAGAAGATTTGAATCTGAGAGATTACGATTTAACAGTTGAAGACTATGCTATGATGGTATCAAATCCCAGAAGGTTCATTAAGAAGAAGTTCCCTACCAACAAGAACCGAAATTGGCAGGGAAGCTACAGTTCTGAGAAAGTGAAAGAGGAGTCGAAAGTTGAAGAATCAAAGAAAGAAGCGAAAGGTGAAGCTGAATCTGGTGTCAGTTGCTTTTACAGTAGTGGGAAAAATCATTACGCAAAAGATTGTGTGTTGAAGAAGATGGCAGAGAAAGATGAGGAGAAAGATGAAGAAGCAAGTCTTATGAAAAGACTGGAGGAGATAAAGAGGAAGAAAGTTGCTACTAATCCCTTTATTAATGCTCTTATTATGCAGGGTTCGGTAGATGATGATGAGTTTGGTGGCATACAGGTGTGGTCAACCGACTCAGAGGATGATGAAGTGAGAAAGCCTTCTCATGGAAAGGCATATGTGGCGAAGAATATTGATATGAGTGGAAGATGTCTGATGGTGACAGATGTATCTCAGATGAGGGGATACAACACTGATGGTGGAAACGAAGAGGCTAAGGAGCGAGAGGACGTATGCTTTACAGGGAAGCCCCTTAGTGTGCAGATCAGTGAGCTTGATGAACTGATCAAGAAGGTACAATCTATTTTCATTTCATTTAAAATTCAACAAAAATCATATGAAAAGGAATTAAATAACTTGAATTCAAGAATTTCAAATCTAGATAGTTGTTTAACTCAGACACGGGTCACGAATTCTAATCTAACTGACCAAATAAGCAGGGTGTCATTCAAGAGTGAGGAGCGAAGGATGTGGATAGAGCAGAAAGAGTTGGAGCTGATTAAGTCTAGGGATGAAAACATTTATTTGCAAAGAGACAATCTCAAATTATTAAAACAAACGAATGTTTTTTGTTTGATTGCCAAAAGGCTTTATGCTAACATTACTCAGCTGCATTTAAATTGTGAAATAGGACAGAAGATACATCGCATGATTTTACCCTTCCTTGAGTTTAAGGAGGATGAAATTGATGCCAAAGCATACAACTGTGAAAGTGTTGTATCTTCTGATGATGTCAATCCTACTTATATGTATGGTCTGGACAAAATTGAATCTTTTATAAAGTCCAAAGACCATAAGGACATGCTTAAAAATCTTTTGGATGAAACTGATAAGTTGAAACTCAGGGCCGAAACCATACAAAAATTTGACTCATTGAGTACCAAATTGAGTTCAGAAAATAAAATTGATGTTGAAAATGCATCTGAACTTAATGAGGACGATGACATGAGTGAAATTTCTGTAGAGGATGAAGTTGACTGTTCCGAGTTCATTAGGAGCGAACCTGAAAACCACAAAAACCTGATTTCTGAAAATTCTGTGGAATTCACTCGTTTGTCCAAAACTAAGTCCCCAATCCTTAAAGAAAAGGTCGTCGTGTTTCAGAAGGTTAGAACAACTCCCAATCAGGTGTATAAGGTCACAGGAGTAACCGAACATCAGACAGCCGAACTCACTGCCATAGTAAACGAAGATAATGCAGATGGTTGTGATGAGTTTTTCTGGTATGCACCGATAGACAACGCAGATGAAACAGTCGGTTTGTCGGAGCGAACATCATGGAAGGCCAAAGGTAGATATGTGCCCGAACCTCTGAATAAGCCTACCAACTTTGATGTACCAAGTTCCAGTGGCACAAAAGAGATTCCAGTGGAAGAAGTCACCTCAACAAGCGAAACCTCTTCCATGAAGAGTGAACCTGTTGCTAATAAGCTGAAACAAAAGACAAATATCCACAGACAACTGAAACAGGTGAAAAATCAAAAGCAGCAGAGAAACTTGAGATACAAGAAAAATCTCTCAGAGCGAAAGCAGTTTTGGCGCTCCCAAAATCCTCACTACACTCACTTTGACAGAAACTCTAAGCCAAAAGCAGAAGAAAACAAGAGTAAAAGGAGCTTCGATCCATCGATTCAAAAGAACCAGAGGAAGACTTTCGGGCCACAGGAAGAACAAAACCAAAAGGATAGGTTCGGTCCCGAAAGCAACAACAACCGAAAAGCTAGTTTCGGTCCGCCAAACAACAACATGCAAAGACCGGATTTCGGCCCGTCAAGCTTTTACCATAAAAGACCCAGGTTCGAGCCACCAACCTACAACACCCGAAAATCCAGCTTCGGTTCATCATCAAACAGCAACCGAAGGTCCGGGTTCGGTCCCTCAAATGACCACAACCGAAAGGGTCATTTCGAACCTCAAGTTAGGAAAGCTTCTCATTCCAATTTGTTTTCCTCTATTTCTTCTCGTTCTCAATCTTCTTCTAAGCCTAATTCTGGTCCTACACCAAATTCAAGATCGTCAACATATTTGAAAGGAAAAAGGAAGATTTCCTCAGCTAATGAAGACCGAAAGTAGGCTAAAGTCCAATCACCAGAACTTGAATCCAAAACACCTGCATCTAATTCTAATAAAATCAAAGTATTTACTATTAAAAGGAAAGATGAAACAACCTTAATAAAACGAACATATCTCGTTGATGTTTCTCTTACTATTCCTGTTTCTGTAAAAAGCTCACGTGGACCCAAGAAACTTTGGGTTCCTAAATCTGCCTAACTTTTGCAGGTTATTAGTGACGAGCAGTTTGACGACGAATGGTACATAGACAGTGAATGCTCACGTCACATGACAGGAAGGAAGGAAGAGCTAAGGGAGTTCCGGTCACTTCAAAATGGTGGCAATGTCAAGTTCGGTAACAACTCTTATGGGACGATAAAGGGTTATGGGATGATAACCAATGGAGACTTTACAATAAGGAAGGTGGCTTATGTAGAAGGGTTGCAGCATAACCTCATTAGTGTATCTCAACTGGTAGGAGGTACCGGTCTCAAAGTCTCGTTCGACGACGAAGGTTCAGAAATTATAGAGAAGAAATCCAACAAAGTCATTCTCAAATCAAATCGAAAAGGTGAAATGTTCCCTCTGGATCTCAAACCAATCAAAGGTAATCCAGCCATATGTCTTTTGACCAAGCTCATTCATACGAAAGTTGGTTGTGGAACCGAAGGCTTTCACATCTCAACTTCAAAGACATCAACAAGCTTGTCACCGACGGTCATGTTCGGGGTCATCCATTGCTTAAGTTTGATCGAGAACACTTATGTGCTGCATGTGAAATGGGAAAACAAAGTCGTCAAAGTCACCCAACCATCATAAACACCAAAGTTGTTGAACCACTTGAGTTGCTTCACATCGACTTATGTGGTCCATCATCAATCAAGAGCATTGGCGGTAACAAGTATATCCTTGTTATTGTTGATGACTTCTCACGTTTTACTTGGGTATTCTTTCTAAAGCACAAATCTGAGGCGACTCCCAAGCTAAAGATCTTTATCAAGCAAGTCGAAGTGCAACTGAGGAAAGTCGTTCGATACATCAGCAGCGACAATGGACTGGAATTCAAGAACAAAGAATTTGAAGATTTCTTAACTGAAAAAGGCACCAGTCATAATTTCTCAGCCCCCTATACACCTCAACAAAACGGACTTGTCGAAAGGCGAAATCGATCCCTGTGCGAGGCGGCCCGAACCATGCTAAGTTTTGCTTTTCTTCCCTTATATTTCTGGGCTGACGCTATTGTTGCAGCATGTTTTACTCAGAATAGGTCTTATCTCAAAAAGCGTTTCTCTCTCACTCCTTGTGAGATTATTAACAACAGGAAGCCGAATGTCAAGTTCTTTCACGTGTTCGGTTCCAGGTGCTTCATCTTCAACTCCAAAGAACATCGCAACAAGTTTGATGTCAAAGATGATGAAGGAATCTTTCTGGGATAGTCTCTGACTTCAAAGGCATATAGGGTTTTGAATAAGCATTCTAAAAGAACTGAAGAAACCTATTATGTGACGTTCGATGACAATTACGTCAAGAAGCTAAAGTCTACCAAAAAAGCAATTGGAGAGATTTTCTCTCAAACAGGTCAAGTCACAGCCTCAATCGCCAATCTATTTGACCAGTTCATAGACTTATTTGATGAACCAGAGAAAGCCTCTCTTTTGGAAGCCAAGGCAACAGATAACAAAATCGATCACCTTAAGCAGATTATCGAAGATGCAGCTAAACAAATGGGAAAAGGAGAACCAGTTCGAAACGAACCTCCCCAGAGCAGTACTTCGGTTGAGGGGGAGAATCAATTCTCTTCAAAACAATAGGACTCACATATTCAGGGGGAGAATCCAATCTTTGACGGACCCGAAAGTCCAGTAGCACCCGAAAGCCCAGCTACACCCGAAAGTCCAGTAGCACCCGAAAGCCCAGTGACAGCCGAAAGTCCGGTTGAAGAAAGAATTTTTGGGTCAAATCCAAATGATTCATCATCTGTCGAGGGGGAGAACTCTGATATGCTCTATGACGTTGATACTCAATTAGAATTAGAAGAAATGGTGAATGCTGAATTGGATCCGTCCTATGACCCAAATTATCTTCCTCTCACCAAATGGACCAGAGATCATCCTGTATCTCAAATAGTGGGTGACGCATCAGAGAAAGTTCTAACTCGTTCACAACTGAAGGCGAAACAAACCGCTTTATTCTCCAAAGTAGAGTTCTGCATGTTTAATTCTTTCATGTCCAAAATTGAGCCGAAGACCGTCAATATTGCTCTCGATCATTCTGATTGGGTTCAAGCAATGCAAGATGAACTCAATGAGTTCGAAAGAAATAAGGTCTGGCGTCTCATTCCAACACCGAAAGATGCCTCAGTCGTAGGTCTCAAATGGGTATTCAGAAACAAAAAGGATAAGGAGGGTAATGTGATTCGAAATAAGGCTTGGCTAGTGGTAAAAGGTTACTGCCAGGAAGAAGGAATTGATTACGAAGAGACATTTGCTCCGGTAGCAAGGCTGGAATCTGTTCGAATATTTCTTGCCTATGCTGCACACAAGAATTTCGAGGCCTACCAAATGGATGTGAAGTGCGCTTTTCTAAATGGGGAACTTGAAGAAACTGTGTACGTGGAACAACCTCCTGGTTTTGTGAATGAAAAGTATCCAAATCATTGATACATCTTAGATAAGGCAGTTTACGGTCTGAAACAAGCACCTAGGGCCTGGTATGAAACACTAACTAAGTTTTTAAAGATGTCAAAATTCAAACAAGGTTCGGTTGACCCAACCTTCTTTCGTAAAAAGGAAGGTAACCACCTTATGATAGTTCAGATCTATGTCAATGATATCATCTTTGGCTCAACGAATCCTAGCCTAACAGTTGAATTCAGAAAGTTGATGGAGACAAAATTTGAAATGATCTCAATGGGTCCGATTAACTTTTTCCTTGGTTTAAATATTAGACAGGGACCCGAAGGCATCTTTATAAACCAGGAAGCATATACCAAGACTCTTCTTGCTAAATTCGGCATGATGGGAGATTCAAAGGTCAAATTTCCTATGGCGTTCGGTACCAAGCTCACACCATCTTTGGAAAAACCGGCAGTTGACATAACGCTATATCGCCAAATGATTGGTTCCCTAATGTAACTCACAGCTAGCAGGTCTGGTATAATGTTTTCTGTGTGCTATTGTGCCAGGTTTCAAAGCAATCCTCGTGAACCACACATGCTGGCAGTGAAGAATATACTCCGGTATTTGAAGTGAACCACTTCTCTCGGTCTCTGGTATCCCTCAAACTCAAGTTTCTTTCTTTAATCTTACTCAGATGCAGACCTTGGAGGATGTGGTTTAGACAGGAAAAGCACTACAGGAGGCTGTCAGTTCCTCGATGGAAAGTTGGTGAGCTGGCAATCTAAGAAACAAACATGTGTTTCTCTGTCTACAGCTGAAGCAGAGTACATTGCAGCCGCCTCCTGCACATCTCAAGTGATTTGGATCCAAAGCCAACTCCGGGACTATGGACTCAATATGAAAAAGATCCCTCTATATTGCGACTCATAAAGTGCAATTAGGATTTATCACAACCCGGTGCAACACTCCAAGACCAAACATATTGCATTGCGGTATCACTTTATTAAGGATCATGTGGAAGACGGAAACGTAGAGATTCACTTTGTTCGAACCACTGATCAACTAGCTGACATCTTCACCAAAGCCCTTCCTGAAGCAAGTTTTAATAAAATTCTACAAGGATTAGGGATGATGGAATCAGAGTCTGTACCAAAAACACCTTCTCAAAACTAAAAGTTGGAAGCGAAATGAACCGAACGTTCGGTCTATTTCGGGTTCGGTTCACATGGGAACCGAAATGAACCGAACGCTCGGTCTATTTCGGGCTCGGTCCCATTGCACTTATTTTCGCTTATCTAAAAGAGGTGGTATATTTGGCTGTAAACCTTTGTACAATTGTTTTCCAAAAAAAATTTTAATTCCAAAATTTTTTTTAGGAACCGAAATGAACCGAGCGTTCGGTCTATTTCGGGTTCGGTTCCAAATTTTTTTTTTCTGTTTGGTTTGTTTTGTTTTTCTCTTTACCAAATTATCAAAAACTCTAAAAATATTTTTTTTTGTCTCTACTTCTGTTTGTATTCACCGTTTATGGATTATCGATGGGGCAGGTATCATTCTCACATTTTTTAATAGCTAAGTGTCCCTAGAAGCATGTTGCTGCATGTTGTCAAAAGCCACAACTGATTCTGAATAAAGCCTTACTGACTTGGTATATATAAACCTTGTCTTCCCAATTAGGCTGATACATTTATTCTAATCATGAGCTACCTTACTCTTTTCTCATATGAGATAAGAGTTTTTTGCTTGGTCACTATTTTTGTAGCAGAGGTACTTTGGTTTCCTTACCCCTCCTCAAATATTTTTCTCCATCATCTTCGCTTCATACAAGTAACCCTTGAGACTCTCAGAAATTACCACTGAGGTTTATGGTTACACAATCTCTGTGTTTGTGATCTTAGCTTCATGTCACTACGTGCTAAGTGAAACCCACAATTCAATACCTACTATGCATTGACGGTGAACAATCAAATTTGCTCTAGTTTTCACTCACGAATTAACGAATCCACCCAAGTGGTTGTACCATGAAATCTCTAATTTTTCTTTTTGTGTGATTCTTATTAAATTGTTACATACCATAAAATTTCTTCCCTTAGAATCCAATTTTAATTTTTCTTGATATTTCACACCAAGTATTTCCAACATGTCACTTAAATATTATCCAAACCTACTTGTTCAACAGACCACATTGGTCTCACAAGTTCTTCAGTCGATTTCTGTCTTATGTCAAAATCAGGAATTCTGAACTGAAGCGAAAGCCTCCCACATAAGCCTTATTAAAATATGTCTTTCAACAATTCTTAACTAGTGATTGATCGTAATTCAACGGGAAACCACACAAACACTTTAAGGTCTCTCTTAACTTTGAAAGAAGAGATTCGTGCCCGGGATCTACAGTTTCATGTCTTTATTGACATCACAAATTCCCACATATATATAGATTTGTTTCTTTATCTTTGACACTTTATGCACGAAAATCTTTTTGATTTTCCAAAAATCTGGTTTCCTTCATTACAAGTTATTTTTTGGCTCCGGAATTTAATGCTATATTCTAAACGGGATGTGGTTGTTAATGCTACACGTGCTCACTTTTATCTATGAAGACAGCTCATTTTAAAAGGATAAGTTGCTTACTCAGCCGAAAGTCTAAACGTTTTGGTATTCAAAAGGGCATTTGATGGGAAAGCGTGCAAAACGGAAGAGTTTTTTGTTCTCTCTCATGCGTAATCATAGGGGTTGCTAAACTGTCATGCGTCAATCACCTCAGAAAACGCTTCGATTTTCAAGAAGATTTGGGGGTGGATTCTTCTCTCTCCTCTACTCACGGTATAAAGGGTAAAACCTAAAGTCTTTTACCTCTTTACTGCACCAAATATTCAGAGAGCAAGAAACGATTATTTTCTCCCACTGTTCATCTTCTTCTCCAAATCACTTTTCAATGGCGGACTCTTCTTCTGTTCACGCTACCTCCCATATTCTGCCTATCCGACCTCAGCAAAGCCTGATCATTGATCTCACCCCACATGCCTACGACGCTTTCATGTTCCCAATTGTGGAGTGTCTTAAGCACTCTCCACTGGTTCAAGCATTAACCAAGGCTGAAATCGTTCCAATGGAGTGATTGTCGCAGATCTTCTCAACTGCCCACTATGACAAGTCTTTCAATCGCATCTTCTTCGACATTCTTGATACCAAATCCTCCATCTCCAAACATCGATTCTGTTCGCTTCTAAGGTTCGAGCCTGATGAGTCAAGGGTTAACCCTGACTCTATTCCTGTGGGACAGTAGTTCTCCATGTTTTACAACATGGGATACACCGAGATTCTAACCACTGTTACCAAGTTCAAGAAATCATGTCTTCCTCCTCAGTGGAACAGCTTCTTCATTGTGCTGTTCAAAGGATTATCATAACGAAGTGCAGGTTCTGATGGGGCTAGCCGACTGTTTATGAAAATTCTCTACGGGCTGTACCACGGCGTCAATCTCGACTATGGCTCGGTTTTATGGCAGCAGTTGATTCAAAGCCTCGCTTCTACTTCTCACCATTCTGAAATATCGTATCCCAGATTCTGGACGCTGGTCACAAAGTGGGCAATGGACAAGTATCATGTCCCTGTCCTTGCTGATTCTCCACTCTCCTCAATCACAGTTTTCCACACAACGAAGATTATTGTAACTGATGCTTCCAAATTTCAGTTCGTTGGCTCAATCCCTGAGTCAATGTATGCATGTGTTCCAAGGGATAGTCGCATCATCAATACTTACAAGGACTTTCTTCGTTCAGGCCCTAGAGAGCTCACTCCAGAAATGATTCAATCTATCCACGATGCTGACAGGCCTACTCCCAGGGGAAAGAAACCAGAAAAGGGGAAAGACAAGAAGGTTGTCAAAGGAGCGAAAGGTCCTTCTCCAAAGTAGCGAAAACCTTCGAAGGCAACTCAATCACCTCCACCAAAGAAGAGGAAAACTCAGCCCAGACGCAAACTCATTCTTGCCTCTTCCTCCAGTGAATCAGAGGATGAGAGTTCAAACTCTGAGGAGTCGCTTCAAGGTGACACTCCTCCTCGTTCGCCTTCACCTGAGGTACCTGTTTCAACTACACCAGTATCTCCTCCCCCAATCTCTATCTCTATTTCCATTCCCCTCATAACCTCCACTACCCATATACCACCCGCCTCTATCCCTGTAGCACCTCCTATCTTCACAGAAGCTACGACAACAACCACCACTGAAGTTCGAACCAACGTATCTGATACGGGGGCTCATACTTCAGCACCCAAACACACACCCACTACTGAACATACTTCCATACCCGAGCCTACTCCCACAGCCGAACCTTCACCTTCGCCTTCATCTCCCAATCACTTAGCTGATAATGAGACTTTTCTTGGAGGAGAAGACATGACGTTTGACTCGGTCTACTATAGTCAGTATCAGGTTAAAAGTGATGATGACGATGATGCTCCTATCACTAAAAAGCATCTCAAGGAACTTCATGAGAAAATCGACAGTCTCATCACTTCCTCCTATTCCTCTCGGTCCACTATCTCAGAGGCTGCCATTCAGGGGCTAGTTGATACGTTCACCAAGGCACATGAAGCCTCTATCAACTCTGCCACTGCTGCTATCGACGCATCTACCAAGGCGTGTGCTGATGCGACCGAAAAAGTCGAAAAACTATTTGTCGATGCTAACACTCTTTTATAGTCTTTACAGGGAGCCGCTTGACAAAGCTGCAAGAAGATCTCGCTTCAGAAAACTCCATGATGGATGCTCTTGCTCGCAAGACCACTGCTCTCAAGGTCAAGAGTCTTCAACTTTTCCAATCATAAAAGGAAGTTGCGTCTCTCCGATCTGAGCGAGCCGTCATCTCCACGTGTGTTTCGGATGTCCACGCCGCCCTCTCCAACATTATCGAAGCACATGATCCCATTCTGAACTATTCTGTGAGGCGCACTCTTGCTGAGAAGCTTGCTCCAGCCCTTGCCCTACTCAGCAAACTTGAAGGGTTTCTTGACTTCGTGGCCCATCCAAAACAAGGAGGAGAAGATGTGTCTCAAACGCCTCCTGCCTCTACATCAACTAAAGCAACCGAACCTCCTCCAGCAGGTCAAGCTTCAGGTTCGGGTGCTAAAGATAAAAGGAAGAAGATTGTTGAGGACAGTGATGGTGATGATGATAAAGAGACTATCGTTGATCTCTTGAAGAAACAAGGCCGGGAAAAGGATGCAGACATGAGTGCTCGTGTTGCCAGAGAGGCCGAGGTGAACGAAAGAAAAATGAAGGAGGCTCATGATCTTCTTGAGAGTAGAAAAAGTCTATTTCCTCCGTGGACTCTCGAGAAGCTCATCAAAGAGGCTATTGATACTCCCAGCATCCTATGGCTCGAACCGGTGATTTCCTTGGACAAGGTCAATTCTGTCGACTCTCAGTTTGACATGCCCTTGACCCGAAAGACCTTCATTTTTCATGCTTTCTCTCATGTTGCTGATGTCCCTCACCCTCACCCAAAAGTTGATAGGGAGCTCGTTGAATTCTATCTGAGGTCTACTCAGCCTCACTATCAGACATGGAGTGCTCAGAAGATTATTAACGTTCGGGTCCTCAAACCGTTTCAGGAGGGGAACTTCACAAACGTTCGGTTCAAAGTGCTGAGGGGTTCTGCTAAAACAGAACATGCTATTTCGCTTGCTGATCTTCCCAACCTAAATCCACATGATTGGATCATTCTGCACAACATTCTCCTCACCAACGAAGCTGAATATGGGCCAATCATAGATCACTTCAAAAGGATGTTAGTTTGCTACATCAAGGAGGTTGCTAAGATGGATCAGGAGATCGCAAGTATTTTCAAGAAAAAGCCTACCATCTCTCCTGTTGGTTCTGCAAGTGATTTAAATATGATTCAGATGGGAAGAATCGACCCGAAGCGGAACTCTGTCATGTTCACAAGGAACGAAGGCCAAAAATGCCTGTTCGCCTTGGCAGATAAGCATCTGTATACCACTGCATGCTTGGAACATGTTCTGGGAATCATCAATCGATGCAAGCAGAACTCTGCAGATGACAAGAAGTATTTTGATGACATGATCCAGTGGTATATTCGGTTCAGACAGACCATCCTTGCCCTCATTCCTTGTCTGTTCGAAACCACCAAGAAATTTCCTGCAGCTGGACCCAGCAAGCCAAAGTAGAATCTCGCTCCAATTGACGCAAAGGGGGAGATTGTAGGGTCCATTATATGTTGCGTCTTAGGCTCGTTCTTTAGTCCAATTTTGTATCCGGATTGGGCCTGTCCATCCGTGAGTTTCTTTCTAGGGTTTAGTATTTATAAATGCTTGCGTGCATCTTAGTACGTAAGATTCGGAGTCGATCATTCATAGAAATTTTATGTTTATCGTTTGTAACCCTAGTAGCCTCTACAGCAGAAGTTCTTTGTCGAGCTCTGCTGAGGCTTGAATCTATTGAATCATTCGACATATTTTGATTCACTCTTGTGTTTGATATTTTTGTTTATGTTTTTGTGATTAACCTGTTTAAAGATCTAAACGATCAAAGAGTTTCTTAACTCATCAACTTTTTAACAAGACATATTTTCCTATCAAACCCTTTCAGGAACCCCACCAAAAACATAAGAAGGTGGTAAGGTTGGTAAACACGAGTTCTTTTAAAAGGAAACACCGTTAGGGATCGAAGAAACCTCCTTAAACCATCCTTAGGGCGTGAGAGTAGGTGATCCTAGTCATGGTAAGATCATGATGTGTTTAAAATGTGACGCTCGATGGTTCTAAGGTACTATTTATTTAATTGATTATTTAATTGTATAAATCAATTAAGTTGTATTGGGCTTAGTGCATTGGGCCTTTTATGTGTGGGCTTTGTCGAGGCCGTACGCTAGGCGTAAACCTGGTCTACGCGGGGTGTAGATGGATCTTATAGAACGCGGAGGCATGCACGTACGCGCTACATCCAAGGTATTATGCACATCGTACATGATCATACACAAAACCCCTAATTTATAGGGTTTAAGCCTTATATAATGTCATTAAGTCCTAAGTGTTAGCCTCCTTATCAGCCCATACAATCTAGAAACCCTAATATCGAACCCTATAGTATCCGGGGTATCATCATCATTTGGCACTTATTTAAGGTATAAAGCTCTGAACCTGTTGTGTTATAGCTTAGATCTCCTTTGTTTGAGTTTTTTAGACCCTTTTAGGTCCCAAAGTTGAGATCTTGTGGATTATTATCATTTCTGAAGCTTATTGCTGCTAATCTTGGTGTTCTTTTGGTCCTAGAGTCATAAAGTTGCCATCTTTAAAGCTTAGAACCATCCATGCATGAGTTTGAGTTCATTTAATGGAAGTAGAGTGTTATATTTCGGGTTTGGGTTCATTTGGGGCATGCAAAGCCACCAAGTTAATGACTTTATGGTTTAAGATGTTGCATACGACTCAGTTTGTGATTGGGACCGTTGGACTTAAGCAGTTAAGAGCTTTATGGAGAAATGGCTTAATGGGCGAGTACATTGGGCGTACAAGCCATCCAGCGTGTACGCTTTGCGTACAGTTGAGTATGCTTGACATACTTAGTGATTGGGCTTTGCGTATTTTGGACCTCAGTTGGGCTACTTCTTTGGACATTGCTGTTTTGGGCTTCAGTGGGCCATCTGAAATCGAGTCTTTGGACTGAGGAAAATTTATTGGGCCTAGGGGTAAGGCCCATATTGGGTGTTTAGGCCTAATTTGGAAAATTGAGCCATAAATGGGCTTTGAAGGAACAAGTGGTTTTGGGCCTTGGTCTTGGATCATATTAGTTCATGGGTAAAATGGTCATTTTACCCAAGGAATGGATTATTGAATATAGAAAGGAACCTAAGTGTTAATTGGGTGTTATTTTGTATTGTTAGCTCGAGGAGTCGTTATGGCAGCAGCTAGGGATTTATTTCAGTGAGGCTCGACATTCGAGGTGAGTTTCACACTGGGTTTAGCATGTCTAAGGCACCAAAGCCAACCCTTGATTGGTTATTTTAATATACTTGTTGTCTGTGTGATACTTGTATGTGAATGTATGTGTATGTTCATTTGGGCGGGGCCCATTATGCAAGTGTGGGCAGGGCCCGTATCTCATTGGACGGGAACCTTATTGCGAGTGTGGGTAGAGCCTGTATCTCATTCGGACGGGGCCCGTTATATGATATGTATGGTACACAATATTTTGGGGAACTCACTAAGCTTTGTGGTTATTGTTTATATTTTATGTTTTAGGTACTTCTGGTTACAAGGGGAAGAGCTCGGGTTGATTGCATCGCACACACCATTTGGATTTTGTTTATGGGACATACTATGATTTTTATGATGATTGACATACTTATTTTACTGGGTTGTATGAACAATGTTTTGGAATATTGTTTTTACTTCAATCAAAAATGAAATTTTTGGGTCATGTTTTAAGGATGTTTCATAAAAATGCGAGAAAATAAAGTTTTTAATTATATATATATATATATATATATATATATATATATATATATATATATATATATATATATATAGTTTTAACATATATGTATATTGGGGAATTTAAACTCTTAAATTATATGTCTTTTAATTCAATTGCACATGTGAGGATGCAAGTCAATAATTAATTTAAACATGTCTATTTAATCTTTTACTATTAATTAATTATTTATGCCTTAATCAAATAATTAAACGAAAAGATTTCTGATTTATAGTTTACATAAAATTGATAAATTTGCATGTGCTAAAATCAAGGTATACAAATATGGGGCAAACAATAGATTTCAAGAATAAGGGCTATACGATCTATCGGAAGACTTAAGCGCCACGTACCTGGTGATTTTTGAGATTCCAGCAGAAAAAACTTAGGGTTTACTATTACGAACCGTACACGCTACATAGAGTGACCTATGTGTCATATAGAGATAAAACAACTACTTATACTAACGAATTTAATCAGACAATTTCTAAAACATTTAAAACTATTTAAAAATCAGAAAACCATATTGGATCTGATCATGCAAAATCAATTAAACACTAAAGCATGGAAATCCTAAGCTTCATATATGCGATCAAGTAGGCGCTAATACCACTATTTGGTCATTAGAGTCCTTAAGGCAACAAAAGGGACAATAGAAGCAACATACAATAAATATCACAATCAACAAACGACATCTGTTCACCGGATCTAGGAAACTAGTACATAAATAAAATCAAGAAAGATAGAATACATATACTTGTGTTCTTTGAGTTCTTTGATTTTTCCAGTTGGCAGGACTTGGAGGATCCAACGTAGAACCCCTCTCTTGTGATCGCACCCATGAAGTAAGCAAGTGACTTGAAAACACCCCAACTAGTAGCATGCAAAATACCACAACGATCTGAATCCGAAAAACAACTATGTGGAGCATGGAAGGAGCTACGCAGCACATGGATGTTGATTAGGGTTTTTCTAGATTTCTGAGAGCACCACCAAATTCTATAGCGTTTTTACTAATTTCTCTAACTGTAGAATCCAGGTATCATCCTCTCTATTTATATGTCAAGGATTCAAACCCTAACAGATAAATATCAGTGCTTAAAATAATTATCTCTTACTTTGGTAATGATCCTGATATTTACAAACTTTATCTAGAATATTCCAAAGTCTCCAAATTTCATTTAATTAATTTTTTAATTGTTTTTTTAGTATTTGTTCTTAGGTGTATTCCAAAAGGAGGATACTATTTATAGTAATATTACCAACTTTTGCGGCTATATGCACCATTTTCAACCATTTAAAACCGATGTATATTGGAATACAAATTCTCATGATATCCTTGGTGTCCGTCATCTCACAGGTGAATATTGTTTGAGAAATGATGGTGGCCTTTGTAGCCATAATAATCTGTCTGGAATGTAGTTAACATTAATGGTAGCCATTAGAGCCATAATAATTCGACTGAAATGTTGTTAACGTTAATGGTTGCCTTTGTTTCCATAACCATTGGAAATATTTAAAGATCAATGGTAGCCTCATTGTCCGAAATAGCGTAATGATTTGAAGTAAATATGTATCTATTATGTTTGAAATGCTTTATGTGAATTGTTGTTAATGTGCCTTTAACTGTTATTAATTGTTATATTGAATATCTTTATATACAAGTATAAGGTTACTCAGTAAACTTTAGTATTTTTCCTGTTATTTGTTGATGTGACTTTCAAGATCTAGAAACCCCAATATGGGTAAAGCAATGGTTGAGGGATAGAAGACATAAAGTAGATTGAATAGTTTTGTGTTTTGTGTAAAAACATTGTGATACCCTTCTTTATCCTTGAATGTATTTTTGTGTATATTTCGTTAACTACTTGTAAATATCAAGTTAATATAAAGGTACACCTAGTTGTTTTTAAAAAAAAAGTGAATTTTTTTTTTGATGTACTTTGTGTTAAATTGTCGGGCGTTACAAAAGAGACATTACACCCATTAAGAATCGTAGCATGACCAGGAAAATGAGAAACAAAAGCAACTATGTCGAATTCCTCAAGATCCTACTACCATTTCAAATAGACCCAACATAAAACTATATGGACTTGGAGCTTTATAACCCTACAATCCCAGACCTCCTGTTTAATTTCATTCCTTAGAAATTGGGCCCGGAAGAACCGCACACTACTCTTTTTGACGACATATAAACTGCCATGGGCTAGTAACCGGCCTCAACCCTAGCTGAAAATGAAGTCTCAAAATAACCCTTGATTTCCTCCTTAACCAAACACGGATTATCCACCCATACCCCATCAATCATAACTCTGCAGATAGAAATCTGATGGTACTGATGGTTAACAATCCCATGGAAGAAGCTTGAATTCTCATCCCCTTTGATACTTTACTAAACCTTAGCTTTTTGGGCTATGTCTAGTTGATTCATATGCTTTCAATCTTAGAACCCCTTAAGGCATCTAATCCGCCTCTCCCTAATCTCTACTAACCCCTCTGACTCCATAAGCTTAGACTGGATATAGTCAACCTTTTCCTGCAAACAAAATCTACGCTCATCCATTTTTGTGGCGAAACTCACGACTAAAAATCCTAAGGTTATGTAACATCGTGATGCATTTGTATGCCTGTTGTATGAGCTTGTAGACTTGCATGCTAGTACTTATTAGTCAGTGATAGGAAGGCCTGATTAGGTTATGCTTGGTTCTGATTACTTGATGCTCGAATGTTGCTTGCTTTGTGCTTTTAGGAGTTATAATTAGCTTTAGCTAACTAGTAAACGAATATGCTAAGTCACATATTATAGGAACTAAATAATTTTAGAGGGTTTGGTTTTAACTCTATTGCGTAGCTCTGGTTTGAGTCTAACCGTTGTAGTGTGAGACCTCTCATTCGAAGAATAATCTAGTTTTTGTGATATGTAATTGTATTCGTGGGCTAGTTAGAGGTAGTTAGCAGGAGTACCTTCTGCAGCTAATGGCAGAGAGTGGTGTGGAGTTTTCCCTAGGAAAACCTAGGATGAGATCTAGTGCTGGGAGCCTTATCTATGAGGGGAATTGTTTGGGATATAAAGCAACTTGGTTGAGTTAATGAACTTCTTGAGGAAATTACGAATAGATGTGGAAGGTAGTATGAGCCCGTACTACTGGAAGCAGAGGATCCGTACTCAATTCTAGGAGGGTTGTGATGAAGCCACGAAGCTTGTGGAGTTGTGGTTCCCCCATCTTTATATTTCAATATGTATTTTGATGGTTTTCATGATCTCTTTTCAGTATGGTGGTATTTCGAGGCAGACCAGTTGGCAGTTCCGGTGTTGGGGAGGGCTCGGGCTCAGGTTTTGTAGCCAGGCAGTTTGATGACCAAATGAGGTTCATCTTGACTGAGATTACGTGCAATATCCTTGACCAGACTCCAGTGATTTTTGGCACGGTCAAGTAGGGTATTCTGGATATTCTTGATGAGCAGTTGAGCGCCTTTCGCACTGAGATTGTGGATTTGGTTAGGACGCATTCTCTGACTTTCAGGGAGTTTTGGGAATGTGGAGCACCACATAATCATGGAGCGAGGGACCCCATTGCAAGCAGCAGGTAGTTAGCAGATGTTTCTAACGCCTTCTGTGCCAAACGTTGTCTCGAGGGTGACAAGGTCCGACTAGCTTCCTGCCTCTTGAAGGATAGGGCACGTGATTAGTGGGAGGAGGTAGGCGATCCATGGGTGATGATGCTATTGATTTGATGACTTGGGGTGATTCCTCAACCAGGTTCTGAGCTGAGTTTGCACCAGTGATTGAGGTGCAGCAGTTGGCGCGAGAGTTTTAGGATCTCCGCCAAACTAATGAGGCGGTGGCTTATATCACCGCTATGTTCATGGAGAGGGCACTTCTGGTTCCGCAGTATGTGGCAGACGAGGAGACGAAGAAGGCCCGGTACCACGAGATGTTGAGGAGTGACATTTGATAATTTATAAGCTGATCTAGCTGCAAGACGCTGGAAGACATGATAGTGGGGGCTAGGGAAAGGGAGATCGATTTGGAGATGGAGAAGAAGAGGAAGTCGAATGAGGTTGTTGATTTGAGAGGAAGGGTCAGCAGGGTCGAGGACGTTGCAGCAAGTGTGGCAAGTCGCACAAGGGGACATACAGGTGGGTGGTTCTGGCTGCTTCAAGTGTGGCCGGACTGGTCATATCAACAGGGATTGTACTACTACCACCACCATCACCCCGATATCTGATCTGATTTGCTTTCAGTGCAATCAGAGGGGCCATAAGAAGGCCCATTGTCCAAGTTTGGCTGTAGCAGGACCGGTGTCAACACCCGCTCTTGCGACTCTCCGGATCAGTGACGGCCGCTAGGGCCAGGTAGATGTGCATGCGGCAAAGAGCAGGGCTTTTCAGATGACGACAGTGGAGGCGCGTGCAGTTCATAATGTTGTTATAGGTATGCATCTTTTCCTTATCTCTTTATTTATATTCAATTTTTTGCTTATGTTTATATGTTTCATTTAAGTATCGTTACTTGTGAACGATATCTCTGCTTTGGTATTGTTTGATTCGGGGGCTACCTAATCCTTTGTATCGCTTACACTTAGCAAGATATTTGTTGGAGCTCCAAGGGAGCTGGTTTTACCTCTTGATGTTGAGATTACTGATGATAGGACGGTCCGGGTTGTGAGGGTCCATCGAGGTTATACTCTCCAGTTATTCAGCGAGCAGTACCAAGTTGATCTGGTTCCTATTCCTCTATGAGGGAACAAGGTCATCGTGGGTATGGATTGGTTGAGCCCTAATGGGGTAGTGATCGAATGTGATTAGCAGTTAGTTCGGGTTCGGACCCAAAGTGAGGGAGAGTTGGTGATTAAGGGTGAGAGACCGCAATGTAGGTCGATTATGTGTTCTACAGCGAAGGCCGGATGCTATCTTCATCAGGGTTGCTCGAGCTTTGTCGCCTATGTCATGGATACCCGGGATAAGGGTAAGCAGACTGTGGATAATGTGTCGATTGTGTGGGATTAACCGAATATATTTCCGGAGAATTTTCCTGGGGTGCCTCCGAAGAGACAGATGGAGTTCATGATTGATTTAGTCCCATGTGCGGCTCCGATAGCCAAAGCACTCTACCGGCTGGATCCTCCCGAGATGCAGGAATTGTTAGAAAATGGATTTATTAGGCCGAGTTGTTCGCCTTGGGGAGCACTGATTATGTTTGTAAAGAAGAAGGACGGGTCTGATCGTATGTGTATCGACTACCAGGAGTTGAATAAGGCAACGGTGAAGAACCGTTATCCACCCCCGAGGATTGATGATCTTTTTGACCAGCTTTAGGGTGCATCTTGGTTGTCCAAGATTGATTTGCAATTGGGTTATCATCAGATGCTAGTATGGGATGTGGATGTACAGAAGACAGCTTTCTAGACTCGATATGGTCATTATGAGTTCGTGGTGATGCCTTTTGGGCTCACCAATGCTCCAGCAGCATTCATGGATCTCATGAACCGTGTGTATAGACCGATTTCGGATAGGTATGTGATAGTATTTATTGATGATATCTTGGTTTATTCCAAGACTCAGGAGTAGCATGAGGAGCACTTGAGGGAAGTGTTGGAGACATTGAGGAGGAAGAGTCTTTTCACAAATTTCTCCAAGTTCAAGTTCTAGTTGCACGAGGTGCAGTTTCTGGGACACCTTGTCAACCAGAAGGGTATTTTGGTCGATCCGAACAAGGTCGAGGTCGTTATGCAGTGGGAGATTCTGAGGTCTCCATCTTAGATTCAGAGTATTCTTGGCATGGTTGGTTATTATCGTAGATTCATCCAGGATTTCTCCTAGATTGTTGTTCCCTTGACCCAACTGACCAAGAAGTCGGTAACTTTTCGCTGGGAACCTGAGCAGCAGACAACTTTTTAGACACTTCGGCAGGGATTGTATGAGGCTCCAATTCTGACCCTGCCTAAGGGTGTCGATGATTTTGTTGTTTATTGTGATGATTCGACGACAGGTTTTGGGGCAATGTTGATGCAACAGGGGCGTGTGATTGCTTACGCTTCGAGGCAGCGGAAGCCTCATGAGGCGAACTATCTGACGCATGATTTGGAGTTAGGGGTCGTGGTTTTCGCCCACAAGATTTGACGACATTATCTTTATGGGAATCATTGTACTATTTACACGGATCACAAGAGCCTGAGGTACTTGATAGATCAACCAAATCTATACATGAGGCAACGTCGATGGTTAGATTTGGTGAAGGATTATGATTATGAGATACTTTATCACCCGGGGAGGGCCAATGTGGTGGCTGATGTTCTCAGTCGCAAGGTGGTCACGGCTCTGATCAGAGATATATGTTTGAGGATGATCGTGATCACTCCAATGTTGAAATGGATTTGTGAGGCTCAAGCTAAGACTATAAAGGAAGAGCACCATAAGAGTGAGCATATTGTGGTTCCGTTGGCTTCCTTCGATTATGATAGTCGCAGATTGTTGACTCTGGATTTGCGGGTATGGGTGCTGTATTAAGACGGTGTTCGCCAGATATTGATAGAGGAGGCCGACAAGTCGAGGTTCTCCATTCATTCCAGGGCAACGAAGATGTATAGGGATCTTCTTCGTGATTATTGGTGGCCCTGCATGAATCGGGATGTGGCATGGTATATCGAACGGTGCCTGACTTGCAGAAAATTCAAGGGTGAGAATCAACGTCCTCACGGAAAGATGCAGCCATTAGAGATTCCCATATGGAAATGGGAAAACATCACTATGGATTTTATCACGAAGCTTCCCAGGACTGCACGTGGAGTGGGTTCGATTTGGGTCATCGTCGATCGATTGACCAAGAGCGTGCATTTCATCCCAATTCTGGAGAGTATTTCTATAAAGAAGTTGGTCGAGATTTATATTAAGGAGGTGGTGGCACGTCATGGAGTGCCAATATTAGTGGTTTTAGATAGGGATGTTCGTTTTACTTCCAAATTTTGGAAGCGGGTTCATGACGAGTTGGGCACTCGTCTCCATTTCAGTACAACTTTTCATCTGCAGATTGATGGGAAGAGTGAGTGGACTATCTAGACTCTTGATGATATGATGCATGCTTGTGTGTTGGATTTTGGTGGGAGTTGGGATATGTATCTTTCGTTAGTGGAATTTTCATATAACAACAGTTATCATGCTAGCATTGATCGACCTCCTTTTGAGATGCTCTACGGGAGGAAATGCAGGACCCCGATTTGCTGGAGGTGAGTTCATTCAGCGAGTCATGTGGAGTATTGAGGTGGTACTCAATACCACTGAGCTGATTCAACAGGTTCGGAGTAGGCTGCAGACAGCTCAGAGTCGGTAGAAGAGTTATGCTGACAGACGTCAGTCAGATTTGGAGTTTCAGGTGGGAGATATGGTTCTCCCAAAGGTGTCACCTTGGAAAGGTGTCATTCGATTCAGGAAGCAGGGCAAGCTGGGCCCCAGGTATATTGGTCCCTTCAGGGTTTAGGCTGGGTGGGCCGAGTTGCCTATTGTCTAGATCTTGCAGCCGAGCTCCATCAGATTCATAGCACGATTCATGTCTCTCAGCTATATTGGTCCATTCAGGGTTTAGGCTGGAAGTGTTTGCTGGATGATTCTGCAGTGATGCAATTAGCAGATATTCAGGTGGATGACCTCCTAAATTATATTGAGTGATCGGTGGTGATTTTGGATCGCAAGACGAAGACCTTGAGGAACAAGGTAGTCAAGCTGGTGAAGGTGCAGTGGTAACACCACAAGGGATCAGAGTGGACTTGGGAGCATGAGGAGGAGATGAAGGAGCACTATCCAGAGTTGTTTGGGGATGCGGACTTCGAGGAAGAATTCTTATCCAAGTGAGGGGATTTTGACGTCTGATGGTTCTATGGTACTATTTATTTAATTGTCTAAATTAATTAAGTTGTATTGTTCTTAGTGGATTGGGCCTTTTATGTGTGGGCTTAGTCAAGGCCGTACGCTGGGCGTAAGCCTGGTGTATGCGGGGCGTAGATGGATCTTATAGAACGCGGAGGCATGCATGTACGCGCTGCATACAAGGTGGTACCCGTAGCATACATGATCACACTCAAAACCCTAAATTTTATGGTTCAAGCCCTATATAATGTCATTAAGTCCCAAGTGTTAGCCTCCTTATCAGCCCCTACTGTCCAGAAACCTTAATATCGAACCCTATAGTATCTTGGTGTGTTTATGACCTTATGGAGTGTATTCTTGGAAGTTTGGTGCCTTGGAAGGAAGAAGAATAAGTAAGTGAAGAAGAGTTGTTGGAGCTTAAGCTTGAAGATCCGGGCTACCATCATCATTTGGCACTCATTTGAGGTATAAAGCTCTGAACTTGTTGTGTTATAGCTTAGATCTCCTTTGTTTGAGTTTTTAGACCGTTTTTGGTCCCAAAGTTGAGATCTTGTGGATTATTATCATTTATGAAGCTTAGAGCTGCTGCGCTTGGTGTTATTTTCGTCCTAGAGTCATAAAGTTGCCATCTTTAAAGCTTAGAACCATCCATGCATGAGTTTGAGTTCATTTAATGGAAGTAGAGTGTTATATTTCGGGCTTTGGTTCATTTGCGGCATAAGAAGCCACCAAGTTAATGACTTTATGGTTTAAGATGTTGCATACAACTCAGTTCTGTGATTAGGACCCTTGGACTTAAGCAGTTAAGAGCTTTATGGAGAAATGGCTTAACGGGTGAGTACGATGGGTGTACAAGCTTGTATGTGTAGCGTACAAGCCATGCAACGCATACACTTGGCGTGCAGTTGAGTACGTCCCACGTAGTCAGTGATTGGGCTTTGCGTCTTTTGGGCCTCGGTTGAGCTACTTTTTTGGACATTGTTGTTTTGGGCTTCATTGGGCCATCTAAAATCGAGTCTTTGGACTAAGGAAAATTTATTGGGCCTAGGGGTAAGGCCCATATTGGGGGTTTAGGCCGAATTTGGAAAATCGGGCCATAAATGGGCTGTGTAGGAACAAATGGTTTTGGACCTTGGTCTTGGATCATATTAGGCCAGGGTTAAAATAGTCATTTGACGCCAGGAATGGATTATTGAATATAAAATGGAGCCTAAATGTTAATTGGGTGTTATTTTGTACTGTTAGCTCGATGAGCCATCATGACAACAGCCAGGGATTTATTTTAGTGAGGCTCAGCATTCGAGGTGAGTTTCCTCACTGGGTTTAGCGGGTCTAAGGCACGAAAGCCCACCCTTGATTTATTATGTTAGTATACTTGTTGTCTTTGTGATACTTGTATGTGCTTGTATGTGTATGTTCATTTGGGCGGGGCCCGTTATGCGAGTGTGGGAGCGTCCTGTATCTCATTGGGCGATGCCCATTATGCGAGTGTGGGTGGGGCATGTATCTCATTGTTCGGGTCCCGTTATGCGAGTGTGAGCGGGGACCGTTATGCGAGTGTGGGCGGGCCCCGTATCTTATTTGGGTGGGGTCTTTTATATGATATGTATTGTATGCGGTATTTTGGGTACTTCCGGTTCCAAGGGGAATAGCTCGAATTGATTGCATCGCACATTCCATTTGGATTTTGTTTATGGAACATACTCTGATTTTTATGATGATTGACATACTAATTTTATTGGGTTGTATGAACAATGTTTTTACTTAAATCAAAATGAAATTTTTTGGGTCATGTTTTAAGGATGTTTCATAAAACATGTGAGAAAACAGTGTCACACATACATATATATGTGTGTGTCTATATATATATATATATATATATATATATATATATATATATATATATATATATATATATATATATATATATAGTTTTAACATATATGCATATTGGGGAATTTAAATTCTTAAATTGTATGTCTTTTAATTCAATTGCACGTGCGATGATGCAAGTCAATAATTAATTTAAACATGTATAATCAATCTTTGACTATTAATTAATTATTTATGCTTTAATCAAATAATTAAACGAAATATATTTTTTATTTATAGCTTAAATAAAATTGATAAATTTGCATGTGCTAAGATCGAGGTATACAAATAAGGGGCAGACAATAGATTTAAGGAATAATGGCTATACTCTCTATAGGAGGACCTAAGCGTCGCTTACCTTGTGATTTTCGAGATTCTAGCAGATATAATTTAGTTTATTGTTATGACCCTACGCGCTACATAGAGTTATCTATGTGTCTTAAGACTTAAAACGACTACTAATACTAACGAATTTAATCAGACAATTTCTAAAACATTTAAAACTACTTAAAATTCAGAAAACCAGATTGGATCTGATCATGCAAAATCAATTAACCACTAGAACATGGAAATCCTAAGCTTCCTATATGCGAACAAGTAGGCTCTAATACCACTATTTGGTTATTAGAGTCCTGAAGGCAACAAAAGGGACAATATAAGCAACATATAGTAAATATCACAATCAACAAACGACATCTGTTCACCGGATCTAGGAAACTAGTACATAAACAAAATCAAGAAAGATAGTATACATATACTTGTGTTCTTTGAGTTCTTTTATTTTTCCAGTTGGTCGGACTTGGAGGATCCAACATAGAACCCCTCTCTTGTGATCGCACCCCTGAAGTACGAAACTAACTGGAAAACACCCCAACTAGTAGCACATAAAAAAACCATAACGATCTGAATCCGAAACACAACTATGGGTGCATGGAAGTAGCTACGCAACACGTTGATGTCGATTAGGGGTTTTCTAGATTTCTGAGAGCACCACCAAATTCTATAGCATTTTTACTAATTTCTCTAACTCTTGAATCCAGGTATCAGCCCCTCTATTTGTATGTCAAGGATTCAAACCCTAACAAGTAAATATCAGGGCTTAAAATAATTACCTCTTACTTTGGTAATGATCCTGATATTTACAGAGTTTATCTGGAACATTCCAAAGTCTCCCAATTTCATTTAATTATTTATATAATTGATCTGCTAGTATTTGTTCTTGGGTGTAATCCAAAAGGACGCTACTATTTATAGTAATATTACCAACTTCTTGTGGCTATATATACCCTTTTCCAACATTTAATACGGATGTATATTGGATATACACTCTCATGATAGCCTTGGTGTCCGTCATATCACGGGTGAATATTGTTTGAGAAACGATGGTAGCCTTTGTAGCCATAATAATATGTCTAGAATGTTGTTAACGTTAATCGTAGCCATTGGAGCCATAATACTTCGACTGAAATGTTGTTAACGTTAATGGCTACCTTTGTTTCCATAATGATTTAAAGTAAATATGTATCTATTATGTATCTATTATGTTTGAAATTCTTTATGTGAATTGTTGTTAGTGTGACTTTAGTTGTTATTAATTATTATATGGAATATATTTATATATAAGTATAAGGTTGCTCAGTTAACTTTAGTATCTTACCTGTTATTTGTTGATGTCACTTTTAGGATCTAGAAACCCCAATATGGGTAAAGCAATAGTAGAGGGATAGACGACATGAAGTAGATTGAATAATTTTGTGTTTTTTGTAGAAACATTGTGATACCCTTCTTTATCCTTGAATGTATCTTTTGGTATATTACGATAACTACTTGTAAATATCATGTTAATATAAAGGAACACCTAGTTGTTTAAAAAAAGTGAATTTTTTTCTGATGTACTTTGTGTTAAGTTGTCAGGCATTACAAAAGAGACATTACACCTTTTAAGAATTGTAACATGACCAGGAAAATGAGAAACAAAAGCAATTATGTCAACTTCCTCAAGATCCTAGTACCATTTCAAATAGAACCAACATAAAACCGTATGGAGTTGGAGCTTTGTAACCCTGCAATCTCAGACCTCCTGTTTAATCTCATTCCCTAGGAAATGCGTCCGGAAGAACCACACACTACTCTTTTTGACGACATATAAATTGTCATGGGCTAGTAACCGGCCTCAACCCTACCTGAAAACTAAATATCAAAATAACACTTCATTTCCTCCTTAACTAAACACGGATTATCCACCCATACCTCATAAATCATAACTCTATAGTGAGAAATCTGATGGTGTTGACGGTTAAGAATCCCAAGGAAGAAGTTGGAATTCTTATTCCCTTTGAAAACTCAACAACATGTCAAAAATGGTGTCATCGCTAAAATAATACTAAATGTAACTAGCTAAGATTCCCCATCCTCACCAAACCATCATGTTATGCTACATGTACCATTGCAAGGAAAACAACAAGCAAAGAAAAAGTTTCAGCAAATGCTAAATGAGTCAACCATAAGTATAATGTTAGGAAAACACACGTATTATATCATCACATACATCACATGCATCACATACCACACATACATCACACATATCACACACATCACATACATCGTATACATAGCATGTTCATCACTAGAGTATCATTAAGGTCTATCGTTATTATTTACCTTTTAATATTAAATAAATATTAATTATCCCTAACCTATCCATGGGTCCATCACTAACCCACATGGTAGACACCCGACACATATGTCCATCACTAACCTGTAAGGTAGACACTCACAGGTATCCGGATAGGGTATACACCTAAATTTAGGTTTCTACCATTTACGCCTCATTAAGTGTATTCCCTTTTTTATTTAATATATTATTAATTCGTCACATAAGGACTACATAAATAGCCTCCCTAAATAATCATGCTAAATTTCTATTAATAATATTAGATGGCATATTACTTCCACACTTCACATTATGTAAACATGCAACAAAGTATCACAAGTTAAGGCATTTTACATCTTTTATATAATCATGCTCATATCCTCACTTCATCATTAACGCATTTATACCACTAACATTCATTATCCTAACCAACATAGGTAAATATTAAAAAAAATTATAGCATGTAAATATCAAACACAATCAACACAAATCCCTCTTTCTATCATGGACCTATCACACCTCTCACATCTGTTGGGTCATGTTTTGTATGTTGCGTCTATTGGGCTCGTTTGTTGGTCCGTTTTTGTATCTCCGGTATCGGCCTAACCATCCGTGAGTATAGTAGGGTTTATTATAAATATAGGTGCTTGCATGCATCTTAGGAAAACGACAGAGAAACGATAGAAAAGATAGAATAGATTGATCAAAGAAGTTTTATTATCGTTCTTGTAACCCTAAATCCTCTACAGCGGAAGTTCTTAGTCGAGCTCTGCTGAGGATTGTTTGAATTAATCATTCGACACATTGTGATTCAATATTGTCTTGTTTATTGTTTTATGTTCTTCATACTATCTGTTACAAAGATCTAAACGATCTTCAAGTTTGTTTAATAACTCATCAATTGGTATCAGAGCAGGAGGCTGTGTAATTCATACACTTCTTTTCTGTGAAAAAGGTTGTGATTAGGGTTATTCCGCATTTACTGATATTTATTGAGCTGTCATCCCATAATTGACGTAACTCAACATTTATTTGTGTTGCCCTAATTAAATATATTACAAGTCTGACCTTTTAAACAGGTTTTTCGATCAAGCATGGACGAGTCACAATCCAATCCCATTAACATCTCAAATAGCATTGGATCAATGACAAAGATTCCCATCCTTTACACCCAGGATTACGAAGTCTGGGCACATCACTTTGAAGATTATGTCATCGGATCTGAGGACAATGGATATCTCATCTGGGAAGCAATCGTATCTGGACCATTCGCTCATTCAGCAACTTCAAGAATTATTAAAACTCAGAAGGAGTATAATGATCTTTTGTAAGATGTTAAAGATATTGCTCAAGACGAAAAAGATAAATTTCAGTGCAATATTAAAGCATTGAGACTAATTAGATTCGCTCTTCAATCTGACACTTTCAGGCTGGTGAGTTCATGCAGCACTGCCAAAGAAATATGGGATAGGCTGCGAGAGTTATATTCTACGGACGAAGATCTCGAGCATTCCATTCAAACCTTGCTTTTGTCCGAATTTGGTGAATTCAAGCAGAGTCCTGAAGAAACTGTAACTCAGACGTTCGATCGCTTCAATCATCTTCTTAGTAAGATGATTAAACATGATATTGAAAGGAAGTTGATTGAACAAAAGGTTACATTTTAAACGGTCTCAAATCTGAGTGGAGAGCGGTTGTGTCCACTGTTAAAGCGCATGAGCAATTCAAATCTTACTCTTTGGTGAAACTGGTAGGGATTTTGAAATCCCAAGAAAAGATTGTGTTACAGGAGAAAAATGTGGTTTCAAGCTTGGGATCATTGGCCCTTCTGTCCAAAAGCAAAGCTGTGATGGAAGATGAAGACCTCAACCTAGAGGATTATGACCTTACCTCTGAAGACTATGCAATGATGGTGTCAAACCCAAAGAGGTTCATCAAGAAAAGGTTCCCTGCAAATAAGAACCGAAACTGGCAGGGAAGTTATAGTTCTGAAAAGGTTAGGGAAGAACCGAAGGCAGAAGAACCAAAGAAGGAACCGAAAGCTGAAGGAGATTCGGGTGTGAGCTGCTATTATTGTGGAGGAAAGAACCACTATGCCAAAGATTGTGTTCTTAAGAAAATGGCAGAAAAGGATGAGGAGAAAGACGAAGAAACTGTGTTGTTGAAAAAGCTGGAAGAGATCAAAAGAAAGAAATCCACTGCTAACCCTTCTATGAATGCTTTAATTGTGCAGGGTTCGGTAGCGGATGATGAGTTCGGTGGCGTGGAGGTCTGGTCAACCGATTCTGAGGACGATGAAGTCAGGAAGCCATCTCATGGAAAGGCCTATGTTGCAAAAGGTGAAGGGAGCGGTGGAAAGTGTTTAATGGTGTCAGACGTGTCTCAGATGAGGGATACAACACAGATGGTGGGAATAAAGACACAAAGGAGCGAGAGGACTTGTGCTTCACAGCAAAACCTCTCAGCATGCAGTTTAACGAGCTTGATGAATTAATCAAGAAGGTACAATCAGTTTTTGTTTCATTCAAAGTCCCACAAAGTTCATATGAAAAGGAATTAAAAAATGTTAATTCAAGAATCTCTCATCTAGACAGCAGTTTAACTCAAACACGGGTCACCAATTCTAACCTAACTGACCAAATAAGCAGGGTATCTTCAAAGAGTGAGGAACGGAGGATGTGGATCGAGCTAAAGGAGTCGGAGTTAATCAAATCCAAGGATGAAAACATTTATTTACAAAGAGACAATTTAAAACTTTTAAAACAGAGAAATGTCTTTTGTTTAATTGCTAAGTGTCTTTACACTAATATCACTCAACTTCATTTAAACTGTGAAATAGGGTAGAAAATTCATCGCATGATTTTGCCCTTCCTTGAGTTTAAGGAGGATGAAATTGACGCTGAAGCATATAACTGTGAAAGTGTTGTTTCGTCTGAGGATGTTAATCCGACATATATGTATGGTCTAGACAAAATCGAATCTTTCATAAAGTCCAAGTACCATAAAGACATGCTGAAAAATCTTTTGGATGAAAATGATAAACTAAAACTAAGAACCAAAACCATACAAAAGTTTGACTCATTGAATGCCAACCTGAGCTCAGAAAATAAAATTGATGTTGAAAATGCATCTGAGCTCAATGAGGACGATGATATGAGTGAAATTTCTGTTGAAGACACAGTTGAATGTTCAGAGTTTGTCAAGAGCGAACCCAAAAACCACAAAAATCTTATTTCAGAAAATTTTGTGGAGTTTGCTCGTCTGTCCCAACAAAAGTCCCCGATCCTTGAAGAAAAGGCTGTTGTATACCAAAAAGTGAGAACAACTCCAAATCAGGTGTATAAAGTCACAGGCGTAATAGAACATCAGACAGCCGAACTCACAGCTATTGTAAACGAAGATAATGTTGATGGTTGTGATGAGTTCTTCTGGTCTGCTCCTATCGACAATGCTGACGAAACAGTTGGTCTGTCAGAAAGGACTTCATGGAAAACCAAAGGCAGATATGTGCCAGAACCTTTGAACAAGCCTGATAGCTTCGAAGTGCCAAGTACGAGTGGTACAAAAAATGTTCCTGAAGAAAAAGGAGTATCAGCAAAAGAAGTCACTCCGTCAAGCGACACATCATCAGTTCAAAGTGAATTAGCTGAAAGAAAGCAAAAACAAAAAGCAAATGTCCATCGTCAGCCGAAGCAGGTGAGAAATCAAAAACAGCAAAGGAATCAGAGATACAAGAAGAATCTCTCTGAAAGAAAACAGTTCTGGCAATCTCAAAATGCTCATTTCTCTTATCATGACAGAAATTTAAAGTCAGAGAAAAACATTGTTAGGTCACAAGAGAGTCATAACAACCGAAGAGAGAGGTTCAGTTATGAAGGTCAAAACAACCGAAAGGATACGTTCGGTTCTGAAAAATTTGACAACCGAAAGCAAAGGTTCGGTTCAGAAAACACTATCTACCAAAAGCAGAGGTTCGGTTCCGAGAGCAAAAGAGACCAAAGATCTAGGTTCGGTCCCACTAATGACAAAAAACAAAAGGGTCACTTAGAATCTCAAGCCAAGAAATCATCTCAGTCTAACTTCTCTCGTTCTTCTTCTTCTAACTCTTCTGTTTCCTCTCAACCTCTTTCTAAATTCAACTCTGTTCGCACTCAAAAACCTAAATCATCAACAGATATGAAAGGAAAATCAAAGTTTTCATCAGTTGAAACAAATCAAAATAATCCCAGAGTCCAAATACCTAAACCAGAATCCAAACCGAAAGAAACAAATCCCAATAAAATTAAGGTTTTCACCATTAAAAAGAAAGATGAAACAACGTTAATAAAAAGAACATATCTTGTTGACATCTCTCTTACTATTCCTGTTCCTATGAAAGGCTCACGTGGACCCAAGAAACTTTGGGTTCCTAAATCTGCTTAATTTTTGCAGGTTATTAGTGACGAGCAGTTTGACGAAGAATGGTACATTGACAGTGGTTGCTCACGTCACATGACAGGAAGGAAGGAAGAGCTGAGGGAATTTCGGTCTCTTTCAAATGGTGGAAATGTCAAGTTTGGGAACAACTCCTTCGGCACCATAAAAGGCTATGGAATGATTACAAATGGTGATTTTACGATTAGGAAGGTTGCATACGTCGAAGGACTACATCACAACCTCATCAGTGTATCTCAGCTTGTTGGAGGTACCGGTCTCAAGGTTTCATTCGATGATGAGGGTTCGGAAATAATTGAGAAGAAGAAGAAAAGAGTTATTCTCAAATCGGAGCGCAAAGGTGAAATGTTTCCTCTGAACCTCAAACCCATCAAAGGGAATCCAGCTATCTGCCTGTTATCCGAAGCACAATCTGACGAAAGCTGGCTGTGGCACCGAAGGCTCTCTCATTTCAACTTTAAGGACATCAACAAACTTGTCACTGGAGGTCATGTTCGAGGTCTTCCATTGCTCAAGTTCGATAGAGAACATTTGTGTGCTGCATGTGAAATGGGGAAGCAGAGTCGTCAAAGTCATCCATCTATTATAAACACTAAAGTTGTTGAACCACTAGAGTTAATTCACATTGATCTATGTGGTCCATCATCTATCGAAAGCATCGGCGGTAGCAAGTACATTCTAGTCATTGTTGACGACTTCTCGCGTTTTACATGGGTGTTCTTTCTAAAGCATAAATCTGAAGCGACTCTCAAGCTAAAGGTGTTCATCAAGCAAGTTGAAGTACAGCTGAAGAAAGTCGTTCGCAACATCTGGAGCGACAATGGACTGGAGTTCAAAAACAAAGAATTCGAAGAATTCTTGGCCGACAAAGAAACCAGTCATAACTTCTCATCTCCCTACACTCCTCAACAAAACGGGATTGTCGAAAGACGAAACCGATCTTTGTGTGAGACGGCCCAAACCATGCTAAGTTTTGCTTCTTTACCTTTATATTTTTGGGCTGATGCTATTCTTGCAGCTTGATTTATGCAGAATAGGTCATATCTCAATAAGCGATTCACTCTCACTCGTTATGAGATCATCAACAACAGGAAGCCAAATGTCAAAATTTTCCACGTGTTCGGCTCATGGTGCTTCATCTTCAATTCTAAAGAACACCGTAACAAGTTCGATGTCAAAGCCGATGAAGGGATATTTCTGGGCTATTCTCTCACTTCTAAAGCGTACAGGGTATTAAACAAGCGATCAAGAAAAATATAAGAGACTTATTACGTGACTTTTAATGATAGCTATGTCAAAAAGCTAAAGGCCAACGAAGACGCAGTTAGAGAAATCTTTCCTCAAATAGGCCAAGTCACAGCCTCGATCGCAAATCTATTTGAGAAGTTTGTCGAGTTATTTGATGAACCAGAAAAGGCTACTCTCTCGGAAGTCAGTGCAGCAGACAACAAAGTAGATCATTTGAAGCAACTCATCGAAGATGCTGCCAAACAAATGAATGAAGGAGGATCTTGTTCCAATGAACCTCTACAGCACAATGCTTCAATCGAGGGGGAGGATCCATCTTCTTCATTACAGAAGAGTTCACATGTTGAGGGGGAGGACAGTTCTCAAGCTACTCCCGAACGATCAGCAGTACCCGAAGGTGCTACAATACCCGAAAGTGTTACAACACCCGAAGGTGCTACAACACCCGAAAGTGCTACATCACCCGAAGGTGCGTTAACACCCGAAAGCTCGATACCGCCCGAAACCCCTGTAGCTCAAGAAACTCAAGACATACCTGAAAGCTTATCTGTTGAGGGGGAGAATGTTAATATGCTTTATGACAATGACAGTCAATCTGAACTAGAAGAGTTGGTAAACGCTGAATTGGATCCATCCTATGATCCAAATTACCCTCCTCTTGTCAAATGGACCAGAGATCATCCTGTCTCCCAGGTTGTCGGTAATGTCTCTGAAAAGGTTCTGACCCGATCACAACTTAAGGCAAAACAAACTTCCTTATTTTCAAAAGTAGAATTCTGTATGTTTAACTCCTTCGTCTCAAAAGTTGAACCAAAGACAGTTAACACTACTCTTGATCACTCCGATTGGGTTCAAGCTATGCAAGACGAATTGAATGAATTCGAAAGGAATAAAGTTTGGCGCCTCATTCCAACTCCTCAAGATGCCTCAGTTGTTGGTCTCAAATGGGTCTTCAGAAATAAAATGGACAAGGAAGGCAACGTGATACGAAACAAAGCGCGTTTGGTGGTGAAAGGATAATCTCAGGAGGAAGGAATTGACTATGAAGAAACTTTTGCTCCTGTAGCTAGGCTGGAATCTGTTAGAATATTTCTTGCCTATGCTGCACACAAAAACTTTGAAGTCTACCAAATGGATGTCAAGTGTGCGTTTCTAAATGGAGAACTTGAAGAAGCCGTGTATGTGGAGCAACCTCCTGGATTCATAAATGAAAGGTACCCCAATCATTGTTACATTTTGGACAAAGCCGTATATGGACTGAAACAAGCTCCGAGAGCCTGGTATGAAACGCTTACCAAGTTTTTAAAGATGTCCAAATTCAAACAAGGTTCGGTTGACCCAACCTTCTTTCGTAAGAAGGAAGGTAACCACCTTATGATTGTTCAAATTTACGTCAATGATATCACCTTTGGCTCAACGAATCCTAGTTTAACGGCTGAATTCAGAAAGCTGATGGAGACTAAATTTGAAATGAGCTCAATGGGTCCAATTAACTTTTTCCTTGGTTTAAATATTAGATAGGGACCCGAAGGCATCTTTATCAATCAGGAGGCTTACACAAAGACTCTCCTTGCAAAATTTGGCATGATGGGAGATTCGAAGGTTAAAGTTCCAATGGCGTTCGGCACCAAGCTCACTCCATCCTTGGATAAGCCAGCAGTTGATATTACGCTATATCGCCAGATAATCGGCTCTCTGATGTATCTTACTGCTAGCAGGCCTGATATAATGTTCTCTGTATGCTACCGTGCTAGATTTCAGGCGAATCCACGTGAACCTCATATGCTTGCAGTGAAGAACATACTCCGTTATCTCAAGCGAACTACCTCTTTAGGCCTATGGTATCCATCCAACTCAGGCTTCTTTGTTCAAGCCTACTCAGATGCAGACCTTGGAGGTTGTGGAGTAGACAGGAAAAGCACCACGGGAGGCTGCCAATTCCTTGACGGGAAGTTGGTGAGTTGGCAATCAAAAAAACAAACATGTGTGTCTTTATCTACAGTTGAAATGGAATACATTGCAGCTGCCTCCTATACTTCTCAAGTGATTTGGATCCAAAGTCAACTCCGGGACTATGGACTCAATATGAGAAAGATCCCACTATATTGTGACTCTGAGAGTGCAATTAGGATCTGTCATAACCCAGTGCAACACTCCAAGACCAAGCACATAGCACTGAGGTATCACTTCATTAAAGATCATGTGGAAGATGGGAACGTCGAAATTCATTTTGTTCGAACCACTGATCAACTGGTTGACATCTTCACCAAAGCTCTTCTTGAAGCATCGTTTAACAAAATTCTACAAGGGCTAGGCATGACGGAATCGGAGTCCGTACCAAAAATTACCACTCATACTCAAACATAAAAAGCGAAATAGACCGAATGTTCGGGTTCAGGTCTTGCACTAATGTACCGAAACGAACCGAACGCTCGGGTTCGGTTGAATCATCTGGTTTTCGCTCCTCAATCAAAGGTAGTTTTCTTGGTTGTAAATCTTTTGTATCATTGTTCCAAATGCATTTCTCTTATTGTCAAAACTATTCTCTTTTTGAAAATCTATTTTCTTTGGTAACCGAAATAGACCGAACGTTCGGGTTCGGTTTCAAAATTTTTCTCACCCGAAATAGACCGAACGCTCGGGTTCGGTTCCAAAATTTTTTTTTTCCTTTGTTTTTTTTATTATTATCAAAAACTCCAAAAATATTTTATTCTCTATTTTCTTTTTGGCTTTAATTTTATTTGTGTGTTCGTTTATGGGGAAATTGTTGAAATTAGCTAAGTGTCCCTAGAAGCATGCTGCTGTATGTGTCCAAAGCCTCACCTGATTCTGAATAATAGCCTTAATGACTTGGTATACACAAACCTTGTCTTCCCAATTAGGCGATCATATTTATTCTAATCATGAGCTACCTAACTCTCTTCTCACATGAGATAAGAGTTTTCTGCTTGGTCCTATTTTTTCACAGCAGAGGTACTTTGATTTCTTACACCATCTACATTTCATTTCTCCATCACACTCGTTTCACAAATGTAACCCTTGAGACTCTCAGAAATTACCACTGAGGTTTATGGTTACACAATAACTGTGTTCATGATCTTAGTTTCGTGCCACTACGAGCTAAGTGAAACCCAAAATTCAATACCCAATACGAATTGACGGTGACCAATTAATTTGCTCTAGTTTTCACCATTGAATTGATGGACGTATCTTAATGCTATCTCAAAATTTTCTTTTGTGTGATTCCTATGAAATTGTTACAACCAATAACATTTCTTCCCTTGGGATCCAGTTTTAATTTTTCTTGAGATTTTATATTCCCAGCCAGTTTCAATTATTCCCAACCTACTTGTTCAACAGACTACACCAGTCTCACAAGTACTTCGTTCACTTTCTATCTTATATCAAGATTAGGGATGTTGAATCGAAGCGAAAGCCACCCTTATAAGCCTAGTTAAAAGGAGCCTTTCAACACTTCTTAATAAGTGTTTGATCGTTATTCAACGGGAAACCACACAAACACTTTAAGGTTTCTCTTGACTTTAGAGGAAGAGATTCATGCCCGGGATCATTTGTTTCGTGTCTTTATTGACATCACATTTTTTCCTAAAAAGTAGTGCTTTATTTCTTTTCTTTTACACCCTAAGCACGAAAATCTTTGATTTTCCAAAATTCATGTTCTAATAATTACAGGCATTTTCATTGGATTAATGGTTGATTAAAGGCTGTGGTTGATTTTAATCCACGTGGGGGATTTTTCAAAAGATGTCGTTACAATTTAAAGGGATAAGATGAAGCCTTGCTGACTCAGGCGGGAGTCTAATCGATTTGATTTCAAACGGCGTAAAAGGGAAAGCGTACGAATTGGAACCGTCTCATCTCCAAATGGCGCAGAAGGGGCACGTGTGAATCGGAAACGGTGCATATCCAAACGGCGCTTGATGGGAGGCGTATTTTTAGGGGTCTGACACTCTCTCTCATGCGTGATCATCGGCTACCCCAACTGTTACGCATCAGTCAACTCCGGAAAACTCTTCGATTTTCAATTGAAGATTTGGGAAGATCTTTCTCTCTCCTAAATCCCCAGTATAAAAGGCAACATAATCCTTCATTTACCTCTTTACCGCAATTAAAATTCCCAGAGAGCAAAAATTCCTTAATACTTTCCTGTTCATCATCTTCTCAACTCTCTTCAAGCAATGGCAGATTCTTCTTCTGTTCACGCAACATCCCACATACTACCCATTCGCCCACAACAAAGCCTCATCATTGATTTAACTCCTCAGGCTTACGACGCCTTCATGTTCCCCATTATCGAGTGCTTGAAGTTTTCTCCGATCGCTCCTGCACTTACAAGGACTGAATCTGTTCCGATGGAGTTCTTGTCGCAAATCTTTGCGACTGCTCATTATGACAAGGCTGTTGACAGAATCTTCTTTGATGTTTTTCAGCACAAAGCCTCAATTTCAAAGCAAAGGTTTTGCTCCCTGTTAGGGTTTGAAGCTGATTCTACGAGGGTTAACCCTGAGACGATTCCACTGGGGCACTTGTTCAACATGTTTTACAATATGGGTTATACAGAGGTGCTTAATTCAGTCGCGGAGTTCAAGAAGTCGTCCCTACCTCCACAGTGGAACGGGATGTTCACTGTTCTATTCAAAGGGCTTTCTGAAAGAAGTGCTGGATCTGATGGTGCCAGTCGGTTATTTTTATCAATAATGTATGGAATCTACAATGGCATCAATATAGATTATGGGTCTGTTCTATGGCAACAGCTCATCCAGAGTCTCTCCTCTACTTCTAGGCATTCAGAGGTTTCTTACGCTAGGTTCTGGACTTTGATCACGAAATGGGTGATGGACAAGTACCACGTCCCCATTGTCGTTGGTGCTCCAATGTCTTCGATTGGTACATTCCATACCACGAAGATCATTGTCTCGGACGCTTCCAAGTTTCTATTCAACGGTTCAATTCCGGAAACCATGTATGGCGACGTTCCTGCTAATAGCCGGATTATCAGAACATACAAAGAATTCAAGCGTTCTGGTCTGAGGGATCTCACTCCGGAGATGTTGAAGTCCATTCATGACGCCGACAAGCCTGCTCCAAGAGGCAAGAAGGCTGATAAGGGGAAACATGTGGCGAAAGGGGCTAAAGGCCCTTCTCCAAAGAAGAGGAAACCAACCAAGGCTGCTCAGTCTCCGCAGCAAAAGCGCCCAAAAGCTCAGCCCAAGCGAAAGCTGATCATCGCTTCCTCCTCAAGCGAGTCTGAGGGTGAGAGTTCGGATTCTGACGTATCTCCACGAGGCAGCACTCCACCTAGATCTCCTACACCGGAAGTTCATGTCTCTACTTCTCCCATTAATTCTCCACCTAGAACCATTCCTTTTTCTATTCCCCCCATAACTTCCACTACTTCAATACCATCCACTTCGATCCCCATACCAACACCAATATTCACCGAAGCAACCACAACATCCACTGCAGATGTTAGAGCCAACGTATCTGATACGGGGGTTCATACTGATGCACCCGAACCCACTCCAGCACCCGAAACCACAAAAGCACCCGAACCTACACCAACGCCCGAAACAACCCAACCCGAACCTACTCACACTTCAGCTCCACCAGCTTCACCACCCCCACCCTCTCCTGATCATGCTTCAGAAGGAGAAGAACCACTCCTTGGCGGAGAGAATATGACGTTTGACTCGGTCTACTACAGTCCGTTTCAAGTTCAGAGTGATGACGATGACGATGCTCCCGTAACCAAGCGACATCTCAAGGAGCTTCATGATAAGATTGACTTGCTCATCGCCTCCTCTTCCACTACGCAGTCATCCCTTTCTGAAGATGCAGTTCAGAAGATTGTTGATGCTTTCTCAAAGGCTCAGCAAGATTCCATTGCTTCTGCAACCTCCGCCATCGACGCCTCAACGAAAGCTTGTCAGGATGTGACCGAAAAAGTCGATAAATTATTTTCTGATGCCTCCGTCCTGTTACAGTCTTTACAGGAGACTGCAAATGTTGCTAAGACTACGTTGGAACCAATTGTTCAACAGTTGACAACGTCTGTCTCAACTAAGTTGAAGTCCTTCGCTTCATTTCGTCAAACGCTTTCCGACGACAACTCAACATTTTGTGCAACCATTGACGAGCGTCTATCGAAGCTACAAGAAGATTTGGCTGCTGACAATTCTTTGATGGATGTTCCAGCCAAGAAGACCACTGCTCTGAAGGTCAAGAGTGTTCAACTCTCTCACTCTTAGCAAGAGATTGATTCTCTTCGGTCCGAAAGGGAGGTGATAAAGTCGTGTGTTTCGGATGTCCACTCTGCCATCTCCAACATCCTCGAAGCACATGATCCCATCCTTAACTACACTGTGAGGCGTGACCTTGCAGAGAAACTCGCTCCAGCCCTTGCCCTGCTAAGCAAACTTGAAGGGTTACTTGATTCTGTGTCCATTCCGAAACGAGGGGGAGAGAAGGACTCCATGTCTCAACCACCTCCATCCTCAAAGGCAACTCACACAACCGAACCTCCTCCAGTAGGCCAAGCCTCTGGTTCTGGTGTGAAAGATAAAGGCAAGAACATTGCTGAGGAAGAAGATGAAGATGAAGAGACTATCGCTGATCTTTTAAAGCGAAAACGTTGAAATGATGATGCTGATATCAGTGCTCGTGTGGCTAGAGAAGCTGAAGAAGCAGAAAGAAAACAGAAGGAAGCCCACGACCTTCTTGAGAGTAGGAAAACTCTTTTTCCTGCTTGGACTCTCGAGAGGATGATAAAAGAAGCCATCGACACTCCAAGTATCTTGAGGCTGGAACCTGTAATATCGCTTGATTGTTCCAACACTATCGACTCTCAATTCGACATGCCTCTGACCCGAAAGGCGTTCATCTTTCACGCCTTCGCCAACGTTTCAGAGTTCCCTCATCCTCATCCACAGGTTGATCGGGACTTGATAAATTTTTATCTGAAGGCCGCTCATCCTCAATATCAGACCTGGAGCGCTCAGAAAATTGTAAACGTTCGGGTCTTGAAGCCGTACAGTGAAGGGAACTTCATCAACATTCGGTTCAAGGTACTTCGGGGATCTGCCAAAACCGAACATGCCATTTCTCTTGCAGATCTTCCGAACCTCAATCCCCATGATTGGATAATCTTGCACAACATCCTTCTAACCAATGAAGCTGAATTCGGTCCGATCATAGACCATTTCAAGAGGATGCTCGTGTGCTACATCATGGAAGTTGTGCTGATGGATCAGGAGATAGAAAGCATATTTAAGAAGAAACCAACAATATCTCCTGTTGGCTCTGCCAGTAATCTGAACCAAATGCAGATGGGCAAAATTGACTCGAGAAGGAATTCGGTCATGTTCACCAGGAATGAAGGACAGGAATGTCTTTTTGCCTTGGCTGACAAATATTTGTACACTACTGCTTGCTTAGAGCATGTTTTGGGGATCATCCACAGATGCAAGCAAAACTCAGCGGATGATGTCAAGTACTTCGATGACATGATACACTGGTACATTCGGTTCAGACAGACGATTCTTTCGCTAATCACTCGTCTGTTTGACACCACAAAGAAAGTTCCCGCTGCTGGCCCAAGCAAGAAGAAGAAGTAGTCTCGCTCCAATTTGACGCAAAGGGGGAGATTGTTAGGTCATGTTTTGTATGTTGCGTCTATTGGGCTCGTTTGTTGGTCCGTTTTTGTATCTCCGGTATGGGCCTAACCATCCGTGAGTATAGTAGGGTTTATTATAATATAGGTGTTTGCATGCATCTTAGGAAAACGACAGAGAAACGATAGAAAAGATAGAATAGATTGATCAAAGAAGTTTTATTATCGTTCTTGTAACCCTAAATCCTCTACAGCGGAAGTTCTTAGTCGAGCTCTGCTGAGGATCGTTTGAATTAATCATTCGACACATTGTGATTCAATCTTGTCTTGTTTATTGTTTTATGTTCTTCACACTACCTGTTACAAAGATCTAATCGATCTTCAAGTTTGTTTAATAACTCATCAACATCAAAATAGCAAACAAAAAGTATACCATGAAGGAAACGTCATGAAAAATTCATTCATAATTGGGGTACATGTAACCTAAATAACCTAGGTGCATTCCCATCCCTATAAGATATTGGATTCCTAACAAGTACTTTAATTAACCACAAAGATTGACTCACGTTTTAAAAAAAGAACACCCTTTCCACACTTCAAATCTTGTAGTACTTGAGGTATCAATCTTTCCCCTAATAAAACACAAATAAGTAGATTACTATATGTCTACAAGATCAAAAATAGCTATTCTATACCCCAAACATGTAAACTAGTTACTAGGCCAAATTCTTAGATTTTGACCCGAAACATTAGTCTGTTCAAGGCCACTTTTGCACCACCAAATCCTATATAAATTACATTTTTTTTCATATTCGAGTTTTCCCGACTTTTAGCTTTTCAATTTTCTATGAATTTTACAAAACTGCATATCCGTGTAGCTATATCTGACCGGTCAGTAAAAATGATGATTTTCCACCTTGGTTAAAGACAACATCAGGTCCTGGGAAATATTAGGGAAAACTAGACTCAAAATTTAAACTTTGAAAGTTTATGGATCCTAAATTCTACTCATGATGATTTTTAATGATTTTATACAAAAAAAGGGCAAATTAGGTATTTTCCTACAATTCCCAGCTTTGAGTTTTAAGGGTAACTGACAACTTAACCCATTAACCCATAACTAAAAATGACTATAAAAATGAAAGTGAATTCCTAATAGTAGCATTATGTCAAGGTGTCAAAAAGGACAATTTAAATTTCAAACCATGACTCAAAGTACATTGCTTTTAATGGAAAACAAAGTACATTGCTAAAATAGAAAACATCATTAAGGGCTTGAGTTTCCTCCACCATTAAGCCACATATAAAGACCTTCAGGGACTGTTTTGAAGAACTTTTGGATGGTTCAAAAAAATGGAATTTTTATAGAAAAATGATCACTAGAATTAAGATAGAAATCAACATGAGTTTTAGCAACAACAAAGAAGGTAATGATTTCAAAGATTTGAAAAATTCATGGACATGAACAATAACACTCTTGAGGGTGTTCATAACAAGATTTTGACAGAAATAAGCCATCAAAACACACCCAATAAAACTAGAGTTTATCCATAAGAACATTCAAAGATTGTAAGAAGAAAGAAAGTTTGATCAACAACACCAAATAGGAAATTTTTTGACACCACAACTCAACTAATTTCCAATCAATTGAAATAGAAGCCTTGAGGAAGAAAGAAATTTCAGAAAACTTACCACTAGATTTCTCAATTTCAGTTACAAAACCAATCCCACAAAGAAAAACTGTCGCCTACTCCGTGCCTCAAGAACCGACGCTGTTGATTCCCTCCCCCTCAACACACATTTTTTTTCTCCTTCGTTGCTGATCAATAACACATAGTAAAGAGAAACTAGGATTTGATTTTTACTTGATCGGTCTCTTAAATTGATCGATCAAAATGGACGTGTAAGCAAGCCAAGGAAGAAAACGGACGCAAGCCTTTAATTCTCAATAACACGTCCATTAAAAATCATGGGTTTTATTTATTTATTTTGCAATTAGGCCCCTCAAGTGTCATAAGTTAATTCCCAACACTCCTAACCCTAGCAAGTTAGCATTTTAGGTTTTTCTTATTAACATTTTAGCCCATTAACACCATTTAAACCAATTAAATGAATTATATTTAACATAAAATCCCATAAATCCATATAATTAAATTATTTACCCTTTTAATTATTGATTATTCTTTTAGATATTAAATAATACTATTTTTTATTTAATTTATTCCATTTTAGCATCATAAAACTAAAATCTTTCGCATGAATATTTCTTCAAGTAACAGAAAGCTAACGTCATTAACGAAAGGATTTTCAGGTAGTTACATGTTGCCTCTTAAAAGTTGTAACTTCTTTTTAAAAGCCACCGAGGAATTCCCACCCATATCCAACACTTGGGCCCAAGAACATCAACCCACCCCCCACCCCCCCCCCCCCGGTCATGAACCAAGAATGACAAATCCAAAAAAGGTATGCACCATAATCTACTACATGTTGAAGAAGGAGAATATGACGTGATATGACATCTATTTCCTCTACCATCAATCCTAAAAGATGAGGAAAAGCTCTATAGATACCACATGAAACCAAAAACATGTCCAACTTACTTAAATTTTGATGCCCACGTATCACACCATGTAAATAAAGGACCTCCTAAAGGAACATCAAGGAGATCTGCATCAATTATTAACCTATTAAAAGCCAATGTTGGAGAAGGTGAAACTGTGACCCCAACCACTTCAAATCGTCCCAAACCTCATTAAAGTCACCTATCAAATTGACTTCACCAGTATCAAAAGCCACTAACTGTAAATTAAAAACCCAAAGCTATCTTTTACCCTCTAGGCATGCAGAGCATAACCATGATAACCAAAACATCGAGACCTATTGGAAGCCATATAATTTATTTAATTGGTCCTAAACTAGCACAATGCTGCCAGAAGGACCCCGTGAATGAGAATAATCATAGAAAAATGACACATTCTCCCACAAATATTTCACTATGAATAAATCCACACCCTTCATCTTCTTCTCCGGCACAACAAGAAAATTTATGCGATGTCTCTTACACAAAGCTATAATCCATAACCATTTATCATGTTCCCATCTGCTTGAATGTTAATAGAAAGATGATTCATGTATTTACATTTTGTTCTCTTAGCCTATTATTCAAGTTGCACATATGTTGTTGATATCCTTCCATTGTATAACGTAAAACATGAGCCACTTCTATAGTTTTCTTACATTCTTCCTTCATTAAACCACCATAGAACATGGAGGGGAGATATTAAATCCTTACAAGAAGTAAACTCCATTTCCCCATCGTGTATATGAGAAAAAATTATTGTCGGAGAGGGGTTTGCAGCCTCAGCTACTGCTAGAAGACGTGAAGAACGCACACTTGTGGTAGCCATTGCAGCTAGACGCTTTACTGTTATCGAAGGTGTTTTTGTCATCATGAAAACAACTGGCGATTTAGATGTCGTCGTTAACACACCTAAATGATCAGTCCTGAGATCAGGGATGACCTAAGGAGGGCAGGGGGAGTGGTCAACAGAGTAATGGCTTATGGCATCATTGGAGTATGTAGCATCAATCTTTGAAGAGGTCTAATGGGTATGTACAATTTTATTGGGTCATAACTACTCTTTTAGTCTAGTACTCTACCAGAGCTAAAGGTGGGAGAAAGGTATATAATTCACACCTGAATTACAATAATTAGGAGATTTTTTGGTAATCACTATCACATGCGTAAATTGGAATTGAGGAGTCGCTCGTATCGGATCAGTTAATAATCAATCACCACCAGTCTACTAGTCGACCACCAATCCTACAAACTGCTATCCATTAGGAATTAGCAATTCTCCGCTCTCCTCTTCTACTTATCTTCTCACCATTATCAACCTCTTCAAACTTAGTTCGACTAAATTCGCAAATCTTCAAATCGATCATGGCATCTTGCTATTTTTTGGTTGATTATGATACAAACTTGATCAAAACATCTACACCAATCATCATCGGCTGAGATAGAGAAATCATTTGCATGTTTCATTAAATCTGATACAATCGACATATGATATTTGAATGACATGTTTTTGAGTTTCCTTAAGGTTATGATTCATCACTTCTTAGGTTCATATTTCTAAAATTTGAGGTATATTAGCTATGTAGTTTTCTGATTATTTTATAAGTGATTACTTTGATATTATGATTGTGAAGTATTAAAGCATAAACCAAGTGAATTTTTTTTGAAAACATGAAAGTATTTTGAAGCAAATCTAATGCTCTAGTCTCCGAATTTAGGTAATTTCTTTATAAGTGAAACTTTTGTTATTTTAATTTCTGATTTCTATTGAGTAATTCTTTTTTTTATTTCAGTTTTCAAAAATTCATATTTACTAGTACTATCTCACCCGCTTGACAGTTTCCTCCCATCAGGTTGTATCTGTAATTGTTATATTTTTATTTGTTAAATTTATTTGTTTAAGTATGGTTCCACACAAACAATTGTCAGATGATCAAAATAGGGAACATGTAATTGCTAAAAAATGCATGAAAATATTGTTGAAAATGATAACCAAAACAATTTTAATGATGATCCCGTTGATAATTCTAATGACCCCGTTGATAATTCCAATGGGCCAATTGATAATTCTAACGATTTTGAGAATGATTTTGTTGAAAAACCTAGTGATTTTAATATGTTGGATCCAAGAGTATGAAAAACCAAGTGCTTATAGAAAAAGGGTAAAGGGTCTCTTAAAGAAATTGAAACTAACAAAAGTTTTACAAAATATACAATCGGTAGACATTTTTCTTGTGAATTTTATGTTCGTAAATTAAGAAATGGTGATACCTGTCATAAAAAATGGTTAGTATATTCAAAAGAACTTCATAAAATTTCTTGTTTTTGTTGTAAGTTGTTTAAAACTGCTCGGTCTAGAAGTAATTCAACAACTGAAGGAATAAAAGATTGGAAACATCTTAGTGAAAAATTATATGAACATGAAAATAGTTATGAACATATGATTAATTTAATAACATTGACTAAAACATGAATTAGGTTAAGTAAAAAAGAAACAATTGATAAAGAATTAAAAGAAATGATAATAAAAGATACCAAACATTGGAAAGAAGTTTTAGTAAGAACAATTATAGTTGTAAAATGTTTAGTTGAAAATAACTTTGCTTAAGTGGAACAAATGAAAAAATAAATACGATAATTCTAATGGTAACTTTGTACACATAGTTCAAATGATTGTTGAATTTAGTTTAATAATGTAACAACATTTTGGACTTAGGAAGTGATTCGTATATAACAGTTTTTTGCCATACACAACAATTCATGCATTATATAGTTGTACAATACAACATTTTAAAGCACCAATTGTTATGTATGGAAAAAAATTGTTGTGTACGGATCAGCTCCCTATTCAAAATAGAAATAAAGTCATAATCATTATCTTATTCATAAAATTGAAAGTGAATTAATTGAAATGTTGGCATCAAAAGTGAAAACTAAAATTAATGAAAAAAATAAAAAAATGCAAAATAATTATCTATAATCTTTGACTGCTCTTTAGATTCAAGTCGTAAAGAAAAAATTATTCCGATTATAAGATGTGTCGATGATGCAAGCGTTCCAATAAAAGTAGAAGAGTTTTTTGAAAAGTTCTTAGTAGTAGAAGATACATTTGGTTTCAGACTTTTTAATGTTTTACAGGATGCTTTGAAATCTCTTGACTTTAATTTTAATAGTATCTGAGGATAAGTGTATGATAATTGAGCAAATATGAAAGGAAAACATGAAGATGTACAAAAATATTGCTTGATATAAGTTCAAATTCCTTTTGGATGTCATAGTCTTAATTTAGTTTTGTGTGATATGACAAATTATTGTCATAAAGCAATATAATAATAATAATAATAATAATAATAATAATAATAATAATAATTGGTACTTGTCAAACCATATATAATGTTTTTACTAGTTCTACAAAAACAAATGGAGTCTCTTACTTGAGTAAGTAGATGATCTAATACTTAAATTATTGTATGCAACATGTTGGGATAGTCGCATTTTGAAAGTGTTAAAACAATAACAACTCAACCTTTTCAAATAAAAGAAGCTTTAATAAAATTAACTAAAGTGAGTGATGATGAAAAAGTTTGTTGAGATGCTGAATCATTAATAAATGGTGAATTTTCTAGTGTTCAAATTATTTTAATTTAGTAATATGACATAATAGATAAGTAAAAAGTTACAATTCAAAGATATGATTCTTGATTTTGTATTAAAAAAATCAGAGGAATTAGTTAATTATTTTGAAAACTATAAGGAAAATAGGAAAATAGACTTGACTGTGATATTAATGAAGCTAAAGAAATAACATGTAGTATTGGAGTTGAGCTCGAATTTGCTACTAAACATATTTCTTGTAGAAGAAAATAACTAGATGAAGTTCCAAATACCGAAAAAAACACCAGTTTTCTAAACAAAATTAAAAAAAAAATTATTTTATTATAGTGCATATGGTTCTTTCACAATTACAAACTAGATTTTGAGCAAAATTCAACATACTAATGTAATTTTTGGATTTTTGTTTGATGGTTCAAAGTTAAAATCCTTACCTAATGATGAACTAAAAAATGTTGTACGAAACTTTAAACTAGTTTGACAATTCGTGAGGAAACTGATATTGACGAAAAATATTTTTTGATTGAGTTGCAAATGTAACTTCCGTTGACAAACTACATAAATATGGGGTTCACAAAGAAAATGTATATGTTTCCCATTGTTTTTGTAGCATATAAGATTTCGTTCAAATATGGAGTTCGCAAAGAAAATGTATATGTCCCAATAACAGTAGCTAACGTGACAGTATGTTTTTCGAAATTGAAGTTATTGACTTTTTGTATGTTTTTGTTATTACAACCATGATTTAGTTTGATTATACAATTTATTTTACTTTTTTCTATAACCTTTATATATATATATATATATATATATATATATATATATATATATATATATATATATATATATATATATATATATATATATATATATATACGGTGAAATTCGATAGAGAACCATTATTAACAAGAAACAGAGGAACCAATCGTGAGCGTCAAAATTTTAAGTAATCAACGGCCAAGGAAATTGATGTACACTTATAAATTTGATACACATATACTAGATTATACCATAAAACCTACCTCTTTACCAGAAACTCATCTCCTTTTTTCTTTTAATTTTTTTAAGCCATGTCTTTTATCAGAAAAAAAAAAAAAAAAAAAAAAAAAAAAAAAAAAAAAAAAAAACAACGAATATACCGTTGTTCACGATTTTTCGTTATCTTTTCATAGAGATCTATATTGATATATAAAAAAGATATTTTTTTTTTCGAAAAAACCCACTTCGTTCTGTTGTTTTTTTTTTCAATATTTAAGTTTACTTTTATAAAAAAAAAAAAAAAAAAAAAAAACTAATTATACCAAAAAAGTTCAATTTTTTATCCTCTATTAATTTACCTCAACAACGATTAAAACAAACCTCGATTAGAATCTAAACAGTAAATATTTTAATTTTAACATTTACAATGTGAATCAGACTTATTATTATTCACATTGTGAATATATGAATCTAACTGAAATTTCATTTTTTTTTTTCTAATATCAATATGAATGTATGTTTAAAAAAGAACAAAAACTATGAATTTTGATATATTTATTGAATTTTTTAATAAAAAATAGGATTTAACTTTTCAAAAAACAAAGAAATAAGGTGAGTTTTGTTGAAAAAAAAATTCATTTTTTGTATATCAATATGGATCTCTATGGAAAAAGGACGAAAAATCATGAATAAATATATATTTGTTTTATTTTTGGATAAAAAATATGGCCTAAAAAAATTAAACGAAAAAAGAAATGAGTTTTTTTGTAATCCGGTGCATATATTGTAAAAGTCTACAATCTTTTCTTTTACCGTTGATGATTTTAAATTCCAACGTTTTAGATTGACTAATTGGTTTTTTGATTAATAACGGTTTTTTATTGAACTTATATATATATATATATATATATATATATATATATATATATATATATATATATATATATATAGGAGTTAGGATCATATATAAACCTTAATTATTGTGTGAACGTATAACCAAATATGGTCCAACCATTTGATAATGATATTTTTGTATTTTCACAACAATTGGTCATATTATCCCGAAATAACAAACCCATAAATATGGAAGGAAATTGAATTGACGTTACAACTTTTACATCTTCATATTAATCATATATAATCTTCTTTACATTCTTCTTAGATTAATCGCAGATAACACTTTTTTATATGGTTGTCATCTAAACTGAATGTCACAAAATCGTCTTTTCTAGATATTATTAGCATGACTGTTTTTTTAGGAATATTTGTTTAAAATCAATTTTGCAATCACCAAGGTCTACCAAATTGAATATATGAAAAGTATCGAATGCAACGCAATAAAAAAAAATTACTTGTACTTTATATTGTTTAACAAATTTGTAATTAATAATAAATATTTTAATCCATTTGATTATTCGTTTATGTGAAAATAATTATGAATTTAGGATTTCGTTTGATAATTATGTATTTTAGCTGACACATTCTTCAAGAATGTGTAATATATTAGTAATTTTAAAAGAAAAATACTTGAATATATGCAATCATATTCTTCTAGAATATCACATTTTTTAAGAACGTGTAGTATATTAGTTTTAAAATAATAATACGTGATTTTGTATATGCAATCATATTCTTATAGAATATGTTTATAGAGATTATTTGTCATTATATTATTAATGATTTTGTTATTATCATAAGTTATTGAAAATATTTTTACGCAAAAGAGGGTTTGGATGATTAATTAACAAATTCTTGAAGAATAGATATTGTATTATAAACACATTCTTAAAGCATATAGTATGTGTACCATATTTTTTCATAGAAAAAAAACATATACGTTATGTATCTCAAATGTATTCGAGAGGACTATTATTAAAGCATTAAATATTTTCGGATTACTCGCCCATCTTAATTTAAATTCCTACGTAATGACATATTTGCCTTGTAAATGATTTAATGAGTAAATTAATTAAATTAATTCTTAAAACTAATTAATTCCACAATCATTCTTAGCCATTAGATTTTTCTAATCCAACGGTGCATATTTAGTCATACAATCACACTAAATTTAGGTTTCATATTTAATCCTTAGGTTTATATATAAACTCTATATATTGTGTTATTGTGTGAATGTATAACCAATTTTGGACCGGATTATGATGGTAATTAATCTATAATTTAATATATTAATTTTAAACGACTATCCTAAAATTATGCTAACTGATGTAAATTAGACCAAATCATTTTTTCTTTTAAGCCTAGAATGGGATAATGAAGTAGACGTCCTCTTGGTACTCTAGAAGAAATAGTTAATTCTTCTTGATGTAATATAGGTTTTGGAAGAAGCACACAAAAAGAATATACATCTTTTCCATTTGTTTTGGATTTTATGACGTCAAACGAGAAAAACATACAAAAAAAAGTTTTTTTTTTCAAGTATTATTGGTCGACTTAAAAACTTGTAAAATATTGTTTGGCGACCAAATCGGCTAATGTCTATTAGAATTGGATCATTTTTTTCAAAATGATTGATTTTATCAAATAAATCGTTATTCTTTTAGAATTCATACAAAAAGTAGATTATTTTATTGTGTATTCATCAAGAATATTTTATATGGTATAAAATCTTTTGATGTGTAATTTTTTTTTCATATTCTTCTAAGAATTTCTAATTGATCTATAACTATGGTGAATCTGTAAAATGAATATTGTATGTATATCAAATATATGTTATACAATATTTGTGGATCATTTTTAAAGAATGAATTTTTTTTATGAGAGTAGATCGAAAAACGTTTATCAATCAACGCATTTTTAGAGAATGAAATGTAATTATTAAAGAATGATGCTCCTTTCAAGTAAATTATTGATTTTAACGGAATTAAATTTCTAATTCTTTATTTCATGCTTAGTGAGTACTATAATCATCTAAATTCTTAAAGAATGAAATATGTTTCATTAAATCGAATGATTCTTAAAGAATGAAACAAATGTTCACGTTGTGTGTTATTGTTTAGTTTTTTTTTATTGCAGACATTATGTTTTCCTGATAAATGATTTGGTTTTTAAAAATAATAATATGGATTTAATCGATTTAACTTGGTTTCCAAAAATTTAGTTATTTTATTTTTATGTCTCTTAATAAAATGTTATACTTACTATTTAATAGGCCTATAATGAATTAATTTTAATGATATTGTAAATGTTACCTCATATTAACATCATGCACCCTAAGATCATAATTAATTTAAAAAAAAATCAAATGGTCACAATTTTTCAAACATTCACAAAATACTTAGGATTCACATTTAATCGTAACCCAATCATATATATATATATATATATATATATATATATATATATATATATATATATATATATATATATATACTATCTCGCCCCGAGCATTGAAAATTAATGTACTTTTCTTGCCTAAGATTCGTTTTCCTTCCATCTACATTGATATTCCGTAGGCTTAAAAAAAATAAGCTTTTAGCTTATAAGTTAACTTATAAATAAATGATTTTAAATAACTTATTAAAAATATAGTTTATAGGTTATAATAAATTATTTTTCTCATCTCAATATATAATTGCAACAAATAAAAAAAATTTAGATTACTCATATTAAACTAAAAGTTAGATAAATATTTAATTAAATAAAAAGTTAGGGTTGATAAATTAACACTTAAAATGGAAAACTATGTCCGTATCAATGAGGAGGGCAACATGGCCGATGATATAGGATTTTTTTTTTGTAAGGTCCCGTTTGATATTCGTCTGACCGAGTCAAGTCAGACGTTTTTGGCTGACTCGGTCAGCAAAATGTTGTTTGATAATCCAACTTTGGCCATCTGATTCAGTAAGAAATGTCTGACTGAGAAAGGAGTTGACAGGATGCTGACTGAGAAAGAAAGCAAGACTTTACAATAATACCCTTGGCATTGGATAAAAACAAACGAAAATGGAGGTTACAAGAATTGAACTTGGGTCTCCTCTATACATAAGCAAACTAAAGGGTTTTTTGTGTTTTAATCTCTAAAATAGTATATTTAATGTCTATTATGCTGGAAGTTTTTGTATATATTATTATTATTATTATTATTATTATTATTATTATTATTATTATTATTATTATTACTTTTATTATTATTATTATTATTATTATTATTATTATTAAGAGCATCATGGTAAAATTGTCATTTTACATCAGTCAGTACATTCACTCAGATGTATAATCAAACAGCATGGTTTCTTACTCAGTCAGAACTTATTACTCTAACAGACATTTCTCAATCAGCACTTTCTCAGTCAGCAACTATCAAACGATCCCTAAGTGTATATTCTTGTTTTAGTTATTATAGAAAAAAATATATATGTGTTTGGTATTAGCCTATAGCTATAAGGCGTTGAGATTGAAGGCAAAAAAGGAAAAACGGCATTGCAGCGGTCCTCTATATAAAAAATTGCAGCGGTTATATAAAAAATTACTTTAGGTTGCTCTTTCAAAAAAAAAATTACTTTAGGTTTCATTTTTTTTTTGTCCGGTACCTTAAATTGACTTGGATTGACCCGTGGAAAATATTGCATTTTTTCCAACAAAAGTTCATTTAATAATCAAGTGGTTTTGTAAAAAAAAAAAGTGAACTCACAAATACATACAAAGAAATATTTACCGATTATTAATAAGTTTAGTTACAAATACATACAAAGAAATATTTACCGATTATTAATAAGTTTAGTTTTAATATGTATTTTACACCACAAACACCTAAACCTAATGGTTCCAAAATCAATGAAATAGGAACCTACGTCCTCATAGGCTTCATGAAGATGTATATCCTATATCGATTTGGTTTGTTTGTCTGCATTGCCACAAATTTGTCAAGTCCCCATCGACCATGGCTGAAGTATTGCTTTCAACCTGCATATACAAAGTACATTATTACATTATTACATTTCTTCACATACAACTCTAGACCCGAAAATAAGTTATATACCTGGAGGGTTTGCGTGTACTTATTAGTGTTGGTGCGAGTGTATGACCGACTTCACTTATGATATTCAGTTACTAGTGGATTGTAGGCTTATCGTATATATGAGGCCAATATACATGGGATGCTCATAAAACAAACAACAATTGATGTCAAACATCTATAAATAAATTGTAAAAAAAATCGCTAAACAAGTAATATGTATATGTATATTTTGAAGAAATTCTTTCATTTTGGAGTAATAGTTAAATTAAAAAGTATAGTTTATGTAAAAAAAATTGTATTATTCATTTTGAGTATGTCTAAAAATTTAATACGTATCCATAAAAGATTATTATTTTGATTTTTGTACGAATGGAATGTGTTCAGAAATAGATCTCAAAGTAGATGTGAGAAGAATTTACATTCAAGTTTTCTAGCTTGTTATGTTTAATAAAGTTGATAAGCTGTTATTAAAAGATTAAATTATATAATCCAAAATTATCTTTAAATATTGTAGACCTTGGGACACTAAAAGAGTAATCGAAAATTAATTAAAAATGAGCAGTATAAATGTTTATGTCGACAAAAATAACTATTTTTTTGTTTTTTGGCAAAATAACTAACTTGTCCGAAATATGACAATTCGGAGACGAATATCCGGAATCCGGAGTAGGCATTGCAAAATTTTGTTCTGAAACAGCTTTTTTTAATGGTAATTTCAGCTAATGATCATTTATATATGTTTTCTATGTTTCTTATCTTTACAAGGAAATTGAATTATGGGTTCTTTTTTGTTTCGTTAATATTTGGGTAATTTTTTTTACACATCTCGTTACAAGAAATACGTTTATTGGCGGCAATGTCTTTAGCGACGACGACCACCATTAGCGGCGAAATCTAACTTTCGCGTTAGATGTTGCCGCTAAAGGTGGCCATCGCCGCTAAAGCTAAAATCTATGATCTGTGTTAAAGGCATTAGTTAATCCCTATTCGTTGATCTTGGCCTAATCCAACAACTAGAAATGAGTATCGCATATACTATTAGCGGCGATATGTCGCCGCTAACGCTAAAAAAAAACGCCATAACTTCCCCCTGAAGTGGTCACCACTAAAACCCTTTTGTTGCCGCAAAAACCTTAGCGTCGCCGCTAATGCCCTACGCAGATATACCCCTTTCTCTTCACCGATTTCTTCTATTTTGTCAATCTCTTTTCCTCCTGTGACTTCCGACGAAAGTACAACCATTTCCGACGACATTATGATTTCATTCCTCTATCTCCGACAACAACAAGGCCACCATCACCAGTGAGGCAGCGACAGAAGCTGCATCATCGACGACGCCTTCTTCATCACCGACGACAGTGGTGACGACTCGGTGATTCTTCTCCCTTTTTTCTATTTCTTTTCTTTCTAGCTACCATCTATTGATTTTGTGTATTAAGCATTGTTGACATCTAAGCTTGGGTTAGACCACCGCTGTTGGATTTTCTGACACCAAAAAACCCCCCACAACGCCACCACCACCATTCTAACTTCTTTCCACCACGGGTTCTATTACATTTCATGAAGTATTTTAATCTAGTTCTTCATATTGTATGCATAATGTATGTGTGTAATGTGTATGATATATGTATATGAAATAGTATGCATAAATGTACGTAATGTGTAGCACCTGGTTTTGGTACGTATTCTTTGTGATTAACTCTTTAAATATTTCATTTTTGGCCTTGGACTCGGCGAGTTGATGGACTAACTCGCCGAGTAGAAGCGGGACAAGACACGGGGTTTAAGCTATGGACTCGGCGAGTCGGGTCCCTGACGCGACGAGTAGGTACTAGTCGGACAAAAACCCTAATCCGAGGGTTTGCACCCTATTTAAACACTTTAACTTGGCCTCTTTCGTCCCATTTACCTCTAGAGAACCTCCATAGCAAACCCTAGCCGTTGTTGAAGCAAATTAGAGCATTTGAAGAGTTTTTGGTGTGCTTGTGATCCAAGGTAGGAAGAGAAGCTTGAAGGAACAAGGAAGGACTGAAGGGGATCCGAATTGATGCATCATTTGCAGCTCATTCAAGGTAAAAAGTTTGTACCTTGATCTTCCAAATTTTAGATCCCATTTTGGTGGAGTTTTAGGGCTTTATGAGCCATTTTAGTTAGCCAACCATGAATGCGAGCATGGTTGGGGATGAGGGTGCGGATCTAGGACCCTTGAAGGGTCACAAAGTAGAAAGGGGGTGCTTTTCCACCCAAGAAAGGCTCCATGCAACTCAAGGGTTTGTTTTAGGACCTTTTGAGCTTAAAGTCCCATGCAAGCATGTAAAGGTTGTAACTTTACGTGCTAGAACGGTCCTAGAAACATAGATCTATCCTTTGATCAAGAGTTGTGCATCAGAAATCGAAGGTCTAGTGAGAATATGCGACAGACTCGGCGAGTCCAAGCTTGTGTCCCAAATCAGTTGAGGGTCAAAAGGAACCAGCTGAGTGTGGAAAGGTTTTAGGGAGTCCCGGGGAGTGACCCAACGTTCTGGACTAAGCCATTGTTCGGGATATTCATGGGACTCGGCGAGTGCATGAGCAGACTCGGCGAGTCCAAGGCAATCTTCATCTGGATGAAGATGAACTCGACGAGTTGTTCATACGACTCGGCGAGTCAAGGGCAGGACCTGTTTATCAGTTGAAGATGAACTCGACGAGTTGTTCATACAACTCGGCGAGTCGAATGAAGATTCAGTCGATGTTCATTTAGAAGGAAAACTCGTAGAGTCATTGCCTAACTCGACGAGTAGAGTCGGGTTTAAGGACTAATGGAGGGATAGGAACTCGGCGAGTTGGCGAGCCAACTCGGCGAGTCAGGTCAACTGGAAGTTGACTTTGACCTTGACTTTGACTTGGTAGGGGTAGGATGGTCATTTTACCCTAAGGTCAGTTAGCAGTATTTGATTAAGTGTTTTGTGGGAAGTGCAGCCGGAGGATTTCCGGAGCAGCGGCAACAGATAGATAGTTCCCACGCAGATCAGCAGCTACTTCGAGGCGAGTTACCTTCCAGTAGCGGTAGGTCTACGACCATAATGCCGGCCCACCAGTAAGAGTTGTATGTTAGATGATTGTCTTTGTGATATCATCTAGGTTTGCTAATACCTGATATGTTTGTATGCTGGCATGATATGTTATATGTGATATGGGTAGTAGGAGGGGAATAGTCCCCAAGTTCGGTTGTTAGGACCGACGGGTAGGTCAGCACCCCAGAATAGCTTGACATGGGTAGGTCAGCACCCCATAATGGATTGACACGGGTAGGACGGCACCCCAGAATGGCCGCACGGGTAGGTCGGTACCCCAGAATGGCCGTACCGGGTAGGTCGGGCACCCCAGAATTGCCCGGCAGTATGTATGCTATCTGATTGTATGGTATGTGGCACAATGAGGGGGAACTCACTAAGCTTCGTGCTTACAGTTTTCAGTTTTGGTTTCAGGTACCTCTTCTTCGAAGGGGAATGAGCTGGCGTGGTAGCGGCACATCATACACACACACACACTGTTTTTCCGCCTTCCGATATTGTTCTGGGATTTGTACTCTGACTTTTGGTTGATTTCATATTTTGGTTTTCAAACACGATGTATGGATGCGAAATGATTTGATCAGACAATGTTTTATTTACAAATGTTTTGCAAAGTGTTTAATTAAAAATGAAATTTTTGGACGTGAAATTTGGGTCGTTACATAATGTATGTATAAATGTATATGTTTACCTTGAAAATTGAAAATTGTATGATATAATGAAATGGTACAATGCTATAATGGAAAAATGAAAAAGAAAAAGTAGGATGCTATAATGTATATGCAAAATGTGTAGGATGTATGTTTAAAAAAAGTAGGATGATATAATTGTTGGATTAGGTGTCTAAGTTCATAACTATTTCTGAAATGTACTTGACCCGATTAGCATGGTCCATTTGGGTTGCATGACATCATGCATTTGGATAGACTAAAATGAGAGAAATAACACTTAAGATTTATTAATATATTATAAGTTATAATATATTAATAATATTATTTAATTAGTATTGATCAAGAATTAATTTGGAATTAAGTAAGTGATCAAAAGAAGACTAATTAAATATATGGGTTGATTGTGTAAATCATTCATTACTTGTATAGTGGGCTAATGCTCCATGGAGTATCAAGTTGGGCTAAAACCCATAGGATTCTCCATGGATGCTCCATGGTGTCTTTGAACCCATGGATCATGGAATATAGAGCCATGTCAAATTAGGGTTTACATGGTGTAACCCTACGTATGACACACTATAAAAGGAATATATTGTAGACCAAAATCGGCACTAGTGTGAGAACAAGAGGGTATAGCTGATTTTAGAAGTGTTACATTTCTCTTAAGGTTATTCCAAGTATATTTGGTGTTGTGTGAGACATTTTAGGCATCACACTTGAGGTGCTAGGCTCACAAGGTTCTCAAGGAATCCAAGCAACTAAAGGTATGTATTTCTTACTATCATTTATGTTTAAAATTTCCCCATGTATGTTAGATTGGTTAAGAACCTTGGAAAGTCAATTTTTCATGTATCATAGTAAAACATAGATCCAAGGTTTCTAGGGTTGCATGTACACCTTAGGAGTGTTAGAATGTTCAAAATCCAATAGTGGTATTAGAGCCTAGGCTTGTTTTCTTGATATTTTATGCAAACTTGATGAAAACTTAAAAAATTGGCTGCCTGGACAGTGGACTCGCCGAGTCCATGGGGAGACTCGACGAGTTCATGCCTATATTCAACCAACTCGACAAGTCAGCTCATGCACTCGGCGAGTTGGCTTGTCAGAGTGCAGTTTTTCGACTTTTGTTGCTGGAAATGGACTACAAACATTACCCTAAACTGTTTTGGTCTTATAAAACATGTTTTAGATGGTGTAATGGTTATGCTGATCCATTTTCAATAGCTATTATCAAACTTTCAAGTTTTTATATGGTTAATTTTATGATTCTTGAAATTGTTGATATGCATGTTCGTGATCTTATGAGTTTAGAAGATCATACGAATTATTTGTAACTTGCTTGTTAGTTTAATTCTTGATCATTATGTGTTTTAATGGAATCCATAATTTGTCCTTAAGTTATGGATTACCAAAAGTCACTCTTTTAAAGTCCATTTAAGAAACACATAGGTTACATAAAATGAAGAGTCTCTCATTTTAATAAACCATTTAACTCAGAATTTATGAGAGATGAAAAGTTTTGAAAGTTACAAAACATGCCCTCAAGTTTTGGAACATGTAAAGTCACTTTAAAAACTTTAGTTCCAACCCATAGAATTTTAAAAGTTAAAATTCAACCCTTATACTTTATAATATTATAAGTTAATAATAATTATATATGTATAAGAAAAATTCGTTTTACCTTTAGTAGGCCTCATTCACGAAGCCGGTCTATAAGGGGGTATAACGTTGCTGCCTATAAAATGGCAGCTTAATGGGTGTCCACTCTCATCCACCACTTCCTTGATCGGTGGAGGGTCGTTAGCCGAACGGGTAAGACAAGGACTTTAAATCTTCATTAAAAGTATTAATGATAAATATAAAGTAACTAAATGTTTTATAAATTCCCAATCTTAGTTACTTTAGGAAAATGTGAATAAGGTGCTAATCCATGAAATTACACTTTGCACTTTGCTTAAGTCGTTTAGTGGAGCGCGTGTGGTTAATCGGCACACTAGCTGGACTTAACAAGGTAGGCAAAGGGTAACTTAATGTTTATCATAGTATCGATGGAGCACGTGTGGTTAAACGACACATCGATTGAGGGGTAATACATTAAGGGTTCCAAGTAATTTTCATGGTTACTTCACACCTTGTTTTGTGATCCTCGGCATCCCAGTCACAAAACCTGAAGGGCAGACTCGAGATTGAAACATGCCATTGAAAAGTTCAATGAATCTCAAAAGAATCTAGTAGTTTCAAAACCAATTAAAACCTAATAATTCATTTCGTTTTTCATGGTGGAAATTGGTGAATCGTCATTCGGCTACCTTCAAATATTATGTAGCTTGGATTACGACATCCCTCTTCCAAGTTATAAAATATTGTGTTGGGTCCTAGCCTTAATATTTCATGTTGGGTGTTATATTAAGGACTTTAAATCAACTATCTTGAATATCTCCCAAAAGATGTCTGGTTCAGACAATTATGATCTTCCCAAAACTCTAGGAACAAGCCTTCCTAATGAAGATGATGTCCCGTGACTGGTTCACGGAAATCATACTTCAATTCCTCCACCTCCTCTAATTATTCTCCTTATCCCACAAGTTCAAGGTCACTCAAGCCCTATTGGCAAGCAAGGTCTATGTGTGATCACATCTTGGAGATGAAGTCACATATTGACAAGTCGGGAGAGTTAGGTGTCAAAGTCTTGAGAAAGCTGGTTGTTCAATCACTTTCTAAGTCACATAGTGAGTTTCTTTGGGACTACTATGTAACAGACTATGAAATGACCCTTAATGATCTTATTTATTTGCTTGGTGCTGCTGAATCAACAATGATTTGGAGCTCTGGTAAAGCAAATTTGATTAGTAGATCAACTTCCCAAACTACCATGGACATTGACAAATTGGTGACATTGGAAATCAAGAAAGTTTTCTCTTCCCAATAGAAAAGGGTCGGACATTGTCAACTTGGTTGACCAAATGGTAAAGAGAAAGGCTAAGTCTGAGATAGTCCTGTGTACCATTCCCAAAGGGTCCATATGGTTCTATTGCCAAAAAGGAAGGGGCATTGGTTGCAAAGCTGCCCTAACTATCTGAAAGATCTGAGAGAAGGTCTAGTCAAAAAGTTTGATTCTGCTTCAGGTAAGTCCACTATCTAACTCTGTTAAGTTCCTTATTGATGATTCTTAATACATAATGTGATTCGGTTACATTTTGGTGTTTGGCAGAATCAAGCAAAGGGAACTTAAAGAAAGAGTATGCTGAATCTGATCGCGAAGATGGATTTCAATCGCATGGTTCAAAGATCGAATTCGTGAGCTACTACTTAGAGAGTTATGATAGATTGCTAGGAAATATGTAATATCATAGTTTTCATTTAAAGCTGCATTGTAAGGAAAAAGTTTTTTCCGCATTTTATAAATAAATAAAATTTTGATTTTATTTTAGTTTATATCTCCTTGCAATGGCTTTTATGGAAAATTGATGTTTATATGTTTCTAGCAATAATAAAAATATGAATTTGATTCTTTCATTTGTGGTAGTGTCTAATTTTACCAAATAAGAAAAGATTCTCATCACCCAAGTCTCAATTGGACCAAAACATGGAATCATGCAAGTTGTATAGTACGATGAATGAGAACTTTTAGCTCTGGAAAATTAAGACTAATTCCTTGTTCACATGTATATGTGAGTCAAGTGAAGGACTAAGGGATCTAGTACACATTCTTGTGCACTGGTCAAGGTCCACCACAAAAGATAGATAAGAATATTCGTCATAATTTACTAAAGTTTAGTAAATATGGTTATACTTACAAGCTTAAGTATAATTCTGAAACATTGGAAAAAGTTTCGATGTATGGTAGAAAGAATCAGAAGAATCAAATTAGGAAGAGAGATAAAAGTTTCTCAAATCTGAAAAGATGGGAGAGTAGTTTAGTATCATGTTTTGTAATCATCTAAATGATTAAGAAACCATATCACAATTGGTCCTAGAAGGACATCTTAGTGCATTCTTATGGCTAAGATGAGGAATCATGAATTGTTGAAGTGGTTAAATCAAGAAGATGAATCATACTTCTTTCCAAAACAAATCTTAGAGTGATACTCCAAGATTGTAAATTGAGTGACATATCTTAAAAGAAAGGATTATAACACTTGTCTAATGTAAGAGTAAAATGTGTCCTACTCTTGTACATTTGAAATTGGTAAGTTGTAATGTTTTGGATAAAAGAAAGACCAACTAAGGACAATTGTGTGAAGTGTTTGTCTTGATAAAGAATCCGCACTATCTCTTGAAATACTTGGCAAGTGAGTCTTATGTGTCAAGAGGATAGTGGGAGTCTTAAAGATCTTGGAAAAGCTTCCAGATCTAACCAAGAAGAAAAACCTATAGTTTATCACTAGCACACGACTTAAGGTTTATAACCTATCATGTTGACATATTCATATTTTTGTGCCCATTCCAGTTAAAGTTGGCTTTGCATATGAGTTCTGAGAGTTCTCAATTGGTTGCATAACAACTTGGAACCAATGGCAGGCCCTTGAGCTGCCATGTGGCAAGAAGTTAAGAATGCACAAGTTCAATCCATAGGAGTTTGGATTTGTCACTAACCTTGTCTTGTGATTATGGTTTTGACAAATTCACATGGATAGGAACACATACACCAAAAAATCTAAGTTTCATAAGGTTTCTCTCCAATTCATGAAAATGATGGTGAGGAAACGCTTTCACTAAATAGATTTTAACTAGATAGTAATTTTGATATTTGCATTCTCAAAGTCGTTAGTAGAGTGTGTGTGGTTAATCGGCACACTAACATGGACTTGTGAGAAATGGAAAAGGTCTAAATAATTGAGACTATGATTACGACATCCCTTTTCATAGTTCTGAAATTGTTTAGACACACATGTGTGCTATCTAAGGAAAGTTGTATGATTTTGATAAAGTTTTATCAAAGCATCTCGTATCATAAATATGAACTTTGGTAAGAAGGTCAATAAAGTATTGATTTCTAGAAGTCCAACAGATTTCTGAGTACATGTCAAAGCTAGTAGGAGCATAAGCTTCATGCTAATAATCATCATGCAAGTGGGAGCATGATAATTATAATAAGTGTTGCAAGTTAGCAATGTTAATTATTGAAAACAAAAGGTTTCTATTAGGAAGAAGTTGTTTTACTATAATTAAGGGAGAGGAAATTATACTTCACTTCAATTCTAAAAGCTTAGATTGAGGTTTTAATCATATTTAGTCAAGGATATATATATATATATATATATATATATATATATATATATATATATATATATATATATGAAATTTATGTTGGAATGGCTCAACATAAGGAAATTCTATATATGGGTCCATTATTTGCGTTCTAAAATTCGATTATGATTATGGCATCCCTTTTCATAATCTAAATTATGAGAACTTGGCAAATAGAGATAGAAATATTATAGCAAAAGACTGGTCTAGTATCATGTCTTTATGAATCGTGTCCCATATGCTTCAGATATAGGATCGATTGCATCTGCTATACTATTCATCCTTTTTAAATTTTTACAAATGCCCAGAGCATTAAGAGGGAAAAGTACTAGAACTAGAGATGACTAATTTGATTAAGCAATTATCGAGGACAATCTAAGGTTTACCAAAGATTGGTTGCTCAGGGATAGTTGGAAGTATAGTGTTAACTTTGAAAGGACCATTTTGACATATTCTGAAAATAAGCAACTCTTGTTTATGAGTAATAGTCAAAAGGGGAATATGGAAATGTTCCCATAGGTGGAAGTTATTCACTAAATCTGTGTAAGATTAGGAAACTTAATGCAAGAAGAATGTTCAAAGGCAATGAACTTTGAATATGAGACTTCGGTTCCATGGAGTTGATCTCTATTGGAATATTATGTAATGTCTAATGACAAGTCTTTGTGACTTTGTGCATAATAATTACAAGAGGACCAATGCATATAAGTTTAGAATCTAACAGATTTAGGTAAATGGCAGGAATTTGGAATTCTTGCATTTACGGTAAGGATTTGGGACTGTGAAATGAGTATCATTGGAATTATGTTCAATCGATATATTTCACAGAGTAAAGATCATAGACAAACTTAGTGTGCATACTTGGTGTATGGCATAACTAATGTTAGGAAAAACATAGTGTGCATACTTGGTGTATGTCATGACTAGTGTTTAGAAAAACATAGTGTACATGCTTGGAGCATGGGACAACTATTGCTTTTAATTCAAGTATAAAGTTGATAGTTTGAAACAGTATGCAATGAATGATGGGTAATCAATATGGTGATAAATAAAAGATGTTTTATTTATATTCATAAGTTCTGAGATCATATTGGATTCGATTATTCTTGTGTTTCACTTTGCATGTTTTGACTTCCAGAATAACTAAGTCGCTCTTCCTGAATGACTAAGTTATTCAAATCGTCCACATTCGGTCATATGTCGGAAGTAGATATGAATTAAGACTGTCATGAGGTTGGCTTGTAGAGGGCTATGTGGTTAGACATAGCACACTACTAGAAAAATAGCCTTTTACGACGCTCATTGCGCGTCGTAAAACGCTCAGACGACACGCAAATGCGCGTCAAGAAAGGCTCTGTCATAACGAGAGACGACGCGCTTTTATGCGTCATCTAGAGACGACGCCCACTTACGACTCGCATTTATGACACGCAATGCGTATCATTAAAGCCGCTGTCAAGAAAGGCCATGTGATAAATGAAGATGACACACATTTTTGCGTATCGTAATTTTAATTTTAAAAAAAATGATTTATAGATTTACTAATTTTCAAATTAAATTTGCATTTGATTTCTCATAATAGAAAATAAAATACCATATACAAAAATACAATCCATTGCACAAAAGTTAATTTCATACAAATAATCATTCCAATAGTAGACAAATGTAATACATCAAATGTGAAAGAGATGAAAGTCATCAACAAATAATAGTTGAACTAGTTCATTATTGGCCATATAGCTTAACTGCTATCTCTAATCCTTCTAGTAGACCTTAGAGATCATTATTGGCCATGTAGCAGGATCAACCTGCCAAATTAATACACCAAATTAATCAAAAGCTGAGATGCTACCTACAGGACAATCCAAAAACACATTATAAGCATAATAATCAGTCCATGGACTTACTGTGGATCAATAATTGCAAACACCAAAGTAATGAAAACAGATGTTTGTTGGCCACACAACACACATAACAAATGTAGCTAAAATCGCACATCTAATGAACCAGAAAAGAGGTAATGTGATCTAGACTTGTTTTCCTTGTCTGTAGCAAATGAAACAAAGATGCATTGATTTTGAACTTATTTGTTGACTTGACAGGGAAATTTTTCATAAAGAAGACTATTAACAAGGAAACATCCAACTTAAACAATCAATCACATCACATCACATATTAGGCAATGTTCCATTCAAATTGGGATGAGAATTGACCTGTGATCATCCAAGATAGACACCAGTTTTGATCCATCCAAAGACCATGTAATATGGTATATAGAACCTTCATGCCCATCCAATCCAATCCACATACTGGGACAACTTTGTACTCAGCTCTCTTTGATTTTGATCCCATAGGATTCGGAGTATCTACTACTTTCCAGACAATTATCTGGCACAACAAATTTACAATCAGCTATCTCATCATGTTTAGAAACTAGTTTTACTCATGTATCAGGCAGGTATGTATCTATTATATAAGAGCCAGCCAAACTGTTAACATATTTAACCAAACCTTATGTAGTTATGTATATTTAATGATTTAATCCTTTGAGATATGGAAAACTGAAATGATGAAAGATGCTTACATTTTTTAAGAACCGACAACACCAAATGTTGGCATCATTGCAGTCATTCCCTATAAGATTGTTTAGTATATATGTTATTATTTATAAAACCAAGGGCAAAAAGGAAAAGAGTATGATCTTTTTCCCTTCATTTCCTCTATTTATGAATAATAAGAGATCATCAACACACAAACACGCTCATGATCCTATTCAACTTCAACATTTTCAAGCATACCTTAAATGCAAGAATCGAAGAACTGATTACATTCTTGAGCTGAACAGCAAGCATCATACTTTCAACCCTGCAACTGCAAATCTACCAAATTAGAGAAAACACTTATACTAATCAAACCATACGATGTTGATAGAAAAGTTAAAGCAAGATACAATTGCACATAATTTGTGATGAAAAGAGCAAATATTATAGCCACAATAAGTAATAAAACAAATATATGCATATAATTACACCCACCTTCTTTTTTAGTAGCCTAGATGCGATAATAATATGCAGTGGTGAATTCCAGGTCATCTGCTTCCTTTGTCCAAATGATAAAGAACATGTTCATGTGAAATCATAAAGCTAACTGTGAAATCAAATGATGACTTATTACAGGGGAAGTGAACTTCCTACCACTGCGAGAGACATCATTTGATGTTTGAGAGATTGTTGTACAAAAAAACTATAAAAGCTCACCAAACCATCCTTTTGAGTTAGCACCTATCCAATAACTTTGTGCCTCACTTCATGGTCCTTCATCTTTACGAGTCTCTCGACCACTAAACCATAATAAAGCATCACCATCTTTGGTTACAATCTCAATTCCATCCTTTATATGTGTAACGAACCTAAAAAATACAAAATTAACCTTAAAACATATAAAGGTAAAAAAAAAAATCAAAATTTCTATTTAGTTAGCACACCAATAACTATACAAATACCTTCAAATATATGATTTCTGTTTTTCCATTGACATGCCATAAGGGCGGGGGACGGTTTCGTTCAATGATTGGGGGAGCCTCACTTGGAATGTGGCAATATTGATGAATCCCTTCAAAAGAAAGATGTTCAGGAATGAACATTGAGCTAGAACATTGATTTGAAGCTATGATGTCGGGTTGGGAGCACAAAAATAGCTGACCGCATGCATGGGCCCAATAATTATGATTGAGATTTTATTACAAAGGCACAAAACCTGCCAAAAAAAATAAATGAATTTGTATTATAGAAAGCGTCTTGGAAATTTACAAATTTGGCAGCTTATCATTGTTCAAGTGCTCTTAACTGTGTTGATCTGCTGATCAATGAACATATCTTATCTCCTTTGAGCTGTTCAAATTTGAAAGATTCAATTTAACTTATTTAATTGAATATTTTAGATAATCTGTCCAAACCACAACAATTAATATTTCTGCTTACATTCGACAATAAATTTAAGGAATAATCTATGACCACATACATATATAAAGAATAAAACGTTTGACTATTACCGATTTAGTACTAATTATTTCCATTTAATTCAGTCACATTCAATCAATCGGATATGTAACTCTTAACTGACATTATGCAGCAATTACAAGTAAAAGCAGTGAGCTAAAAATCGAAACAATAATCAACTTATTTGTCAACAAAAGTAGAAACATGAAACTCAAAATTAAGTCAGAGATCATGTTCATACCTTCGAATTATCACATCAAATAATAGAAACAAAATTAAATGCACCCACCTATGTACAACTCATCCTTCTTCTTGAGCATATTATAAGCCTTTTGAACCGCCTACAACTCCATCACCAATCTGTCTGCAACAGCTTCCCTTACTGAACCATCACCAACTATTACTTGTTCTAATCTTCTCAACTTCTTTGACCTCCAAATTTGCTAGAACTCGCTTCACTTCAGTGTTATCACCCAACCTTGTGCATTGCTTGTACATTAATAGAAAGCGCCTCAGTCATAGTGGGCTTTTTCTCTTTCAATTTTTCCTATAAAAGACAACTTGTTAGCTAAAAATTATAATCAAAGTTAATGATAGCAAGAGGCAACAAATCCAATTTCTCAATGAAGATGAAACTCAATCCCTACCTCTCCGAGATTAACCCATATATGGTTACGTTTTTTAGGTTTGCTTCAGGAGGAAATATTTTTTGGTTTGTGTTAGGATATGTAGAAGATTGATCTTTCAAGCATTTTGTCGATCACTTGGAGTGCATATATGCTATCTTTTTTCTGATCCATTTACTTTAATTGTACATTTATAACCATCGAAAACAAATGCCAAAATCACATACTTTAAGCATCGTTTCATTGTAAAATATAAAATAAAACATCAAACTGAGGTTCAACAAATTAACATTAAGAGAGGGGTAGAGATTTCGAGATGATCTAAGTTCCAAGTGGGAGACTGTTGGATTAGGTGTCTAAGTTCATAACTATTTCTGGAATGTACTTGACCCGATTAACATGGTCCATTCGGGTTGCATGGCATCATGCGTTTGGATAGACCAAAATGAGAGAAATATCACTTAAGGTTTATTAATATATTATAAGTTATAATATATTAATAATATTATTTAATTAGTATTGATCAAGAATTAATTTGGAATTAATTAAGTGATCAAAAGAAGGCTAATTAAATATATGGGTTGATTGTGTAAATCCCACATTACTTGTATAGTGGGCTAATGCTCCATGGATTATCAAGTTGTGCTAAAACCCATAGGATGCTCCATGGTGTCTTTGAACCCATGGATCATGGAAATGAAGAGCCATGTCAAATTTGCATTTACATGGTGTAACCCTACTCATGACACACTATAAAAGGAATATGTTGTAGACCCAAATCGGTGCTAGTGTGAGAACAAGAGGGCATAGCCGATTTTAGAAGTGTTACATTTTTCTGAAGGTTATTCTAAGTGTATTTGGTGTTATGTGAGACATTTGAGGCATCACACTTGAGGTGCTAGGCTCACAAGGTTCTCAAGGAATCCAAGTAACTAAAGGTATGTATTTCTTACTATCATTTATGTTTAAAAGTTCCCCATGTATGCTAGATAGGTTAAGAACCTTGGAAAGTCAATTTTGCATGCATCATAGTAAAACATAGATCCAAGGTTTCTAGGGTTGCATGTACACCTTAGGAGTGTTAGAATGCTCAAAATCCAACAATAATGTATATGCAATATGTGTAAGGTGTATGTTTAAGTGTATCTGTATGTATATGTATATATATTGATTTGAACATCACTTAACTTTTAAGGGATTATTTGGAAAGTACAATGTAATAATGGAAAAAATGAAAAAAAAGTAGGATGCTATAATGAATATGCAATACGTGTAGGATATATCTTTAAGTGTATTTGTATGTATGTATTGGTTGGAACATCACTTAACTTTTAAGGGCTTATTTGGAAAGAACAATTTTAGAATGGAAAAAATGACAAAAGAGTGGGATGCTATAATAAATATGCAATATGTTTAGGATGTATTTTTAAGTGTATTTGTATGTATATGTATGTATGTATTATTAAAACATCACTTCACTTTTAAGGTCTTACTTGGAAAGAATGTTATAATGGAAAAAATGAAAAAAAATTGGATGCTATAATGAAAAAATATGATACTATAAATAAAACATATATATATATATATATATATATATATATATATATATATATGCAAAAATGCTCAAATAAAAAAACAATATAATATTTAAAGTACAATGCTATTATAGAAACCTTAAAACAAAATCAAATGTCATAAATAAATTAATATATACAAAAGTAACATGCTTTAAATGACAAAAATATTCTTCCAATTTATATTCGTTTGTGTGTCTTCTTTGTAATCATCATGAGTTTAGAAATACCCTGAAATTGATTTAGAAATTAATTGCGGGTTGTCCCCGTTTTAAGACAACTTTTGAATACTATATCTCATCAATATGGGAACATGTATTACATGATTGTTTGTTTAAGAATGATTCGGTTGTCATTTTCTCTTTGCTCCTTGGGTATATATATATATATATATATATATATATATATATATATATATATATATATATATATATATATATATATATATACCTCGGAGCTAAGGGAAATGGTGCCGAATTTTTTTAAACAAAAAGTCATGTAATACACATTCACATATGAGATAAGGTATTCAAAAAGTGGGGTTAGAAGCCTACCCTTGTTAATATTCTGTCCGTTTCCGATTATTTATTCCCTTTTCATGGATACTTTTTGAATCATCTACTTTATGAATACTCTATCTAATTTTTATTTCCCGTAGAGTAAACCCTAAGAACTAAACTATGTTTCAGTTGCATCATGTTTATCGATAAAAGTTGGACTACTAATCCACATCATCAATCTCCGGAGTTCTAGCTAGGAATCGAATCTT